>NC_051211.1:50973703-51121203 GCF_015220715.1 Pygocentrus nattereri
GTCATCACTGTCAGGAGCAATGGATGGAAGCAGCAGATGGACAAAGGGATAGAGTTAACATATTCTTTTCTTTCTTTCTGTAGATGTGTCTTATGCTGTGGCTTTAGAGAGAGAGAGAGGGGCGAGATTGTGTTTAGTTAATGCTGAGACACAGATGGGACTTGTTAACAGCCTGGGAAGCTGAGGTTTTTGGAGTAGAAGGAACAGTAGGGGGAGATTTGGGTGTGACTGCCCCATTCAGAGCTTCTCCTCCCTGGACTTCCCCGAATTACCACACCACTAGAGTTGCACACATGAATAAGACCACCATGGTTATGGTCACAGCTCGTTAACCTGCCTCCCAAGTCCATCCTCGATGTTTCCCAGTTCTGGTCCTGGTGTCCCCCTGACTTGCATATATAGTTTAGTTTAGTTTCCCTGATCCCGACATACCTGAGCCTGTCCTGAGTTAAAGTGGTTGTACTAGAGCTGTAGGTGCGCTTCGTGTCCACCTGTTCATTCAGTCTTTCTTCTGAAATCAGAGGTATTAATAGCGAGTTTGTTCCTCTTTACTGCAGTATCAGCCTCTACTCTTCTGGGAAGGCTTTACGCTAGATATTGCAACATTGCTGTGAGGATTTGATTGTCTTCAGACACAACAGCATTAGCAAGATCAGGTACTGATGTTGGATGATCAGTTCTGGACACTCCAACTCATCCAGAAGGTTCTGAATGGTGCTCTATCACTCCAGAGGACACAGTTCCACTGCTCCACAGACCAATGCTGCAAAGGTTTATACCCCTCTAGCCAGCGCTGGGCATTGAGGATGGTGACATAAGGCTCATGTGCAGCATAATAATAATAATAATAATTTTTATTTATATAGCATCTTTCATAAATTAAAAATGCAGCTGAAAGTGCTTCACAGTACCGAGAAAAAAGCCAATAGAATACAAATAGCAGAAATGGGAATATATTAATAATAATTAAAAAGACAAAATAACTAAAAAAATAACTAAAAGGCAAGAGATATAAGTATAAATAAAAATACAATAAAAATGCAACCAATAAGAAAGTAAAAGCATTAGTAATGCTCCACTAAAAACAGGAAACAATTTTAAAAAACAGTTAAATGATAAAGTAAGAAGGATCCTGACAGATGTTTACTGGTATTGTGTTCTAGAAAAACAAAAAAACAAAAGGAAGTATATTTCACAAAGATTTTTGTTCTGCATGAATACTTTTTTTTATCACTGTGGCAAGACACTGCATGTGCAAGCTTCTGTGTAACTGGTTTGAGTCATTGCCTTAAAGGCTACAGGAGTATCTGACATGAATTGGTGCACGTATAGTCATTTGTAAAAGTTTGAACATCCCACTCAAATTATACGTTTTATTGAATATGTTAGTTGAAGTTAACACATCCTCTACAGGGAACAAGCTTACATTTGACAAGTATTTCCCAGTATGTTAAATTCAGCCAATTAGCAGTAATTGTGTATTAAAATGTGTAGAAGTGTGTTCTTTGTTGAGAATGTGATTTAAAATTTTTCTTCTCTTAAAAAAAATCAACAAAATGTAATTTGACCAGGGTGTTTAAACTTTTGCCTATGAATTTTTTCTGGCAAAACTCAAAGAGCAGTTTTTTGAACATTAGCTAGCAAGATTAGTCAGTTTATTTGACAAAGAATCGATCGGACAATAACTGTAGAAAACAATACATTTAAAAAGAAAATTAGCTAAAAATGATGCACTGGCTTTAGTAATGCGCCCTCTGATGGCTGTCTAGGTCTCTAATCTGTATGGAGTTAGAGAGGAGAAAGCACTAAAATGTGTAAGGCAGGGACACTCCAGGACCAGAACTGAGAACCACTGCTCTAATATGTTGGGTGTCACTCATTGTGCTAATAGCCCCCATGTGTAGTCGAAGGCCAGATAACCCGTTTCCCCACTGACCACAGCCGTCACGCTCCTGTCCTTCTGAGACGGCCTGACACACCCCGGCTGTCAGATGCTGTCAGGACGCATGTGGACACACAGTGTTTCCTGGCAACAACGGTGCTTGTGTGTGGCAGTCAGCAGCAGGGTGGGATGCAATCACTGCAACCAGCTCAGCCCTCAGTGACCGCCGCTGTGTGGTCACATCTGTCCAGCCAGTTTGACAGACTCAGGGAGCATGAGGTCCAGAAATAGCTGTGGAGCTTTGGGCTTGGATCCGATCCCACTGCTGACTCACCGCTCACTGCCCATCTGCTGTGTGGAGAAGAGGGATGGACGCTCCAGTATGACCTCTGTAGTTAGGGTCAGCACAGAGACTCGGCGCTAAACAGCACTGAGAATGCACGGCCATATCTGAGGATAGGTGAGCAAACTGTTTTAATGCTTTAGACCATGAGATGTGCATTCCAGCCAGAGTTAATGAGAGTTTTTAAAGCTGCCCATTCACTTGATCTAGACACCTGCCATTTTACTTTATTTTGATTTTTTGTAGTGCTTTCCCATAGATTGTTGTTAGGGAGGAGGTGGGAGCACACATTATGTTGCAGTGAATGCTGGGAATTGTAGTGCAGCTTATGTTGGACTAATATTAATAGAAAATTTCAATAATTTTGCAGGCCATATAGGATTGTGCCACGGGCCTGACTTGGCCTGCAGGCCTTGTGTTTGACACGTGGGTTTTAGGTGATAACACTGGTATTAAGAGGCTAGAAAATCAGTAGCACTGAACTTAAGAAGAAGAATACATTTGAAGAATGAGTTCCACTGTTTCTGGGCTTAGCTAACATCAGCGCTAGTGTAATGTGTGTGTGATGACCAATAGAACTGCGCTTTTTCCTGTGCTGACATGGAACAAACCCCAAAATAACGATTTCAGTGTTCGAATACTGCCACCTCGAAGACTTATCGAATACGCCCTATTTTCAAAAATACCTTTTATGTTCGTTCAGTCAAGGGCTGCACAATATTTTGTTCATAAAACATTACTAATATTGGCTGCAATGTACAAATGAGCCACTAACCAACGACGTTTTATAGCGCTCGGTGGGAAATCAATCACAGATGTTTTTTGGGCATTTGTATAAATCAAGACGGTCACATGATCCAACATACGCAAATCATTTTGGTCAAAATAATGCACCCCAATATTTAAACCATGCCCCATAAAAGCTCCGTTAATGTTTTCTAATCTGTTGCAAAGCATGTTGCAATTGCAGTGTGTAGGAATATAATCGCAATATGGTTCTTCATCTATATCGTTAAATCCTAATTAAGTCAAATTAAGGCTAACCAGCCACGCTCCAGTCAAATCCAAATACTTCTGGGAAAGGAAAGAAAAAACATTGTTTATGGGCTTAAAAACCAAATACTTTCCAAGTGGTGACCTGTATCTGCGCAAGAATTTGCAATCAGGAGGGCACAAAAGCCTAAGCCGGGAATCTGGAGATGACCAATGGAGACAGTTTTGGTTCTTACAGTGAAATTGTGATGTTTTTGCAAATGACACAAAAGGGCTTAAGGGGAGAGTATGCTAATGCAATCATGGGTAGTAAGAGTGCCTTTCTACAAGGATAGAGTTCAAGGTGTTTTGTGCATGGACATGGAGTCGTGTAGTGTTAAAATGTTTACTAGTGTACCAGTAAACTGTTTGACAATATCTTGTTCCTCATCTGTGGTTTACTTTTCTGTGTGCTATCATGTGTAAATATATGTTGCAGCCTTTTTGTCTGCATCGCTTGCGATGTGCCCTCTCACTTTGGTTAACTGTGCTTATTAAGAGCAATTAGTTTGTACTCTGATTGTAGTTTACTACTAGAAAGCTGGCTAATTTGAAGGCAAGGAGTTTATCATATAAAACTGAATTTTTCTCACTTTTTAAAAGCAAAAATTGTAGAATTTAAACATTAAAGTTTCAAAATGTACCGTTCACTCCAGTCCATACCGTTCATATACAGGAGCTAAGCTACAAAAACAGCACTCTTTTTGTGATGAGTAATAAGCCATCACATTTACATACGTATATACACATTCAACCTACAGTATTTTAGCCCCAGCCTTTCACAGTAAAGCTGTAAGGAGTGCTTCAGCCTGTACTGCTCTCTGAACGAAGGCAGGCAATCTAAACAGAGCTGTTTAGATTGAAGAGTTAAGTTTTGATTTAGTGACACTTTAATCCCACAAACGGGGAAATTTCTCCTCTGCATTTGACCCATCTGTGAAGTGCAACGCCACATACACACTAGTGAGCACACACACACTAGGGGGCAGTGAACACACTTGCCCGGAGCAATTGGGGGTTAGGGGTCTTGCTCAGGGACACCTCAGTCATGGACATAGCAGTCTTCAAGGTATAGTAACAAAAAGCATCCTATTAAATTGTAACCCTGCATTCACAAACAGCAGCGGCTCGACAAAACGGCTGTAGGTCATTTATTTTCAATGAGAGTTTAACTTTATGCAAATAAGGAGTAAAGTATTACCAGTATTAAAGTATTACCAGTTACCAGAAGTGGCCATTACCAATAGGAATTGAGCACTGAGCAGCGTAGTACGCACTTTATCTCCGCCACTGTGAAATGGTATATTCCTTGTTTTTGGTTCCTAGATAATTGTCCCTACCACAGGTAGAAAATTGGTGGCGGTGCGTTCATCACAAATAGACAGAAATAGCAAAGACCAAATACTGTTTTCCTCACAAACTGACTGCAGAGATATGCGGATTAAATCAAAATAAGTACACAAGCAATTTCTCACCAGGATTTTTAATTCTAGTGGGAATGCATCTGATTTGTGCTTGGCGTCAATGAAACCATGGCAAGCAACAGTTCACTCTCCTACAGGCAATGAGTGACCAGCAATTTGGGAGAAAACAGGCGAAAAAAGACCCTGTAACACGTAAAGAGAGGCCGGAAATGGTTGTGAGAAAATGAATTATTACTGTTTTGGTGCATAAAACCACAAATATTTATTGAAAGGGAAAAATAACAATAAAGTGTAAGATAAATGTAGGATTTGGGCTTCTGAAAAGGGCTACATTTCTGCATCTTTAGCATGAACATATCAAGACTTAATGTTACTGTGCAAGTGCTGGAATAAGAATGCAGTCTCTGTGAGAACAAAAAGCCTCAACTTCATCCGTCTGGCATGTAGGGTTCTTTAGATTTTCCATAGGCGCTGTGGAGAATGTGCTGTTTCTGGAATCAGAGTTGTCGGTAATGATGGTAAATTCAGAAAGCCTGTGACAAAGCCAATATTTAATCCGCTTGAGGCTGTGAACACACCCAACGTAGCGATTTTCAGCCACAGTGGTGAATAATGTGACTTTGTCTGCGTGTGCAAGTATGTGTCTGTTTTTTGACATATGCTAAATCCTTCTCTCTCTCAGTGGGTGTGAAACGCAACTTAGCGCTGATTGCTAGACACTAACATGAGCACTGTGAGGCACGTTAAAAACCTCAGCTCTGCAGCCTTCGGCTCCTGGACTGAAACCCTGCCCCAATTAAAGGCATAAATAAACAGGAGAAAGGCAAATAATAACATTGTAAATCCAGGTTACAAGAACTGGCACAGTACACTATGGTGTAGAAAAGGTCCAGCCCGTTAAAAAGGGGGGCAGGCAGACTTGGGCGAGCATGTCAGGCGTTTACGGGCATCTGTAATGAGGCGGTCCTGCCTAGTGCCAAGTGTTGTTTCTTCACCCTGTGCCACCCTGGCTGGGCACAGCAACTAAGATGACACTGTTGCACATATGCCCAACTACTTGTTCAGTGTGTAGACCTGGCACTTGCTTTCAGTTCTCTTGGAATGGCTTCTTTCCTTCGGCCTCCATTCAGTTAATTGAGAGATGTGGAGTAAGCAGTAGTAGTTCTCATTATTTCTGCTGGAAAGTGAAGAACCTGAATTATACTTTGAGAAAATGAATGAGCCAGTCTTTATTCTCATAGTTTAACAACACTATTCCAGACTCGGTTAACTAGAGCTCACTTAACCTCTGCCTTTCCTGCCTGCCTACAGGCTGTTCTCCTATTCACAGCTACGCTGTATGTCCAAAAGTGTCCAGACGTCTGTTTGTCCCTCGTTTCTTCTGAAATAAACAATGTTAATGGGGAGTTGCCCCTGTTTGTTGCAGTCACAGCCTCTACCCGTCTGGGAAGACTTCAGACTGGATGTTAGAACGTTGATACTGGAATTTTAAGTTCTTCTTCCACAATAGCATAAATGAGGTCAGGTACTGATGCTGGACAAGTCTTGGCTCACAGCTGGCTCTCTACTTTATGAAGAGGTTTAATGCTTCATTTCTCCAAAGAACACAATTTCTGTGCTCCAGAGTCCAATTGTGGAAAGTTTTACATCTCTCCAGCTAAAGATTGGCATTTTGTATGCTGAGTTCAGGTTTGTGGCAGCTGCTCCAGAGCATCCCAAACTACTGGCAGTGTCTTTCAGTGGAGATTATGCATGCATTTTAACCTTTTTGTCAGGAATGGGTGCCCGTTACAGCCCAAGGGAACCTTTCAATTTTATTTCTAAATAGATTAATCTGGTTCTTGTGAGCAACCGGTGTACAATCATGTGAAAAAATAAGATATCTGGTTAAATATTTAGATCTTTAGTTCTAGAAAACTGGGCAAATCAATATTTGATCTTATTTCAAACAATGTCTGTAGATAAATAGGTAGAGAAATGAAGTAATTGCATCACCTTTGGAAAAACAATGAAAATGTTCCTTTATCATTCCAGCCGATTCTTACTGAGAAGACGCCTTTCGTCCTAATAGCTGGTATTTCCCCTTTGGCTGAAATAACCTCAGTTTCTGACATGAATTAGAGAGAATCTTTCCGACTCCTCCATGCAGAATTCTGTCAGCCGTGTGATGTTTGAGAGGTTTCTTGCGAGCACAGCTCTTTCAAATCACCCCACATCTTCTCAATAAGATTAAGATCCGGGCTTTGACTTGACCATTCCAGAACACTCCATTTGTTTCTTTGGAGCCATTTCTTAGTGGATATACTTAAATTTTTTTTGGGTCATTGGGTCATGGTCCACCTTCGCTTCTGCTTCAGTTTTTGGACAGATGGTCTCAAGCACCCTCTGATACAAAAAAGAATTCTAAGTGGATTCTGTGATTGAGAGCTAGCCAGGCCCTGCTGCAGCAAAGCATCCCCAAAGCATGGCATTACCACCTTCATGCTTCACAGTTGGTATGAAGTTCTTGTGTTCAAATGCTGCATTTGGTTTGTACCAAACATGAAATCTGTTAACGTGTCCAAAAAATGAATCTTTGGATTCATCTTTCCAAAACACACTGTTCCTGTAGTCTTGGAGTTTTTTATTATTATTATTATTGAGAGTAAGGGTTTCCTCCTTGCAAACATCCCATTATAATAAAACTTGTGCATTATTGGAAACTTCTTTACGCATCTTGCGGTCTGCTCTTGGGATGAACTTGCTAGGATGGGCTAACCTCACCATGTTGGCAGTTGTTTTAAATGTTCTCCACTTGTAAATTATATTCCAGACAGCGGAATGGCTGATTTCTAATGGTTTTGGGATCTTTTTAAATCCCTTTCCAGACTCGCATGCATCTACAACATTCTTCATGAAGGCCTTGGAGAGTTCTTTGGATCTCGCCCTGGTGATACCAGTCATTCACTAGTACGGTAGCAAAAGCAAGCTAAAATGTCTGAGGTTTAAATAAGACAGCCTCCTCCAGAATCCTCTCTAATGATGTTCTAATCATTTGCGGCTGATGTGGCGCACCTGATTCTAATATTAGGCCTTTTAAATAGTAGTAAATGTAGGGGTGTCCTAACGTTTTCCTCACAAGAAAATTACATTTCTGTTAATTACATTTTACAAAGACATTTGTTCAGTTTTATTTGTTTAGTTATGTAACTTGCCTCGCTCAGTTTTGTTAAAAAGATCAAATATTAATATGTTTGAGTATGTTTAAAAAAAAAAAAAGACAAAGGTTTTTAAGTGGTGTGTTAAATTTTTCATGGTGTCCTATAAATAACTTTCCAATGCCCACTAAATGGCTGACCCACCAAAGCTGTGTGTACATAAGCGGTATCCTCGTCAGTCACAAGGCTGAGGTGTGTCCTGTAGGCAGAATTAATGAAACTGTGTCCCCTGCAATGTCTTTCTCTCTGTTCACTCTGAGAGACTTGGAGAGAAAAACTAACAACCAAGCAAAAGTTAATCTAGCAAGCATAACTGTGCCATCAAGCTCATCGGTCCCCCTGTGGTCCTTCAACAACAACCTAGTTTACGAATAAGAACTCCTCCTTTAAGATGTGGCGATATAACAGCTGGGTAATGTTTTTAGTGAGTTATGAGCACAGTAGGGATGGTCTACGTCACCACCTGCACACAATCATTTCACCAATTTCTCTGCTAAATCTGCATGCTGGGCTGAGAGATGACAATCAAGTGTGCTCATTAGAGTATTAGGATCATACCCAGACAGTTCTGATAGGGCTGATGAACGTCCTAGTTTCATGTATTTCTTGGTTTTGTCATTTGAACTTTTAAAATTTAATATAACAATTTCAGAGTGACATAAAAACCTAATCATTTTTTCTATTTTACTTTGTGTTTCCTGGTGCTTTATTGTATGCAGCTGAATCCACAGACTCAGACAGGCATGAGGATGCCTTTCATATGTCTATGCTCAAGCAAAACTAGATAACATTAGAAAAGTTGTTACATTTGGCGTTGATCCTTCTGTGTTTAGCTAACTGATTAAGATTAAGTGATCGCTGGTAGAACTCTGGTCCCTCTTTTGAAATGCTGTTCACTGTTAGAATAATAGCTCTCTTTATAATTGTTCCTGCGTAAGCAAAACCCAGATTGTTGACATTGTCCCCAAAATAGTGGCGCTTTTACAGACAGTACTTGGAACCGGTTAGGCTATGAATGGGGAGCCAAACAGTTAGAGACATTGACTATTCTTCGTCGGCAGGCCTAGCAGTCCAGAAAAAACATTGTCCCAAGGTGCGCGCAGCAAAGGTGCCATGAACACGCCTTAGGACAATGTTTTTGCCTTCTGTAGACGGAGAAATGAAAAACACCACAAGCAGCTGTCATTTCAGCTGATGTATAGAGCAGATTTCTAAACTATTTGGAAAGCAGCCCTAGTATCTTGATGCTTGCCTAAAAAGTCTTGCTCGGTTCATAATATCAAAGGGAGCCATCAGAAGCAGCAAGGCACAAGCACCAGGGTCAGATAAAGGAGAAGCCTGTCGGTCAAGAGCAGGCGGCTGGCCGTTTGTTGTGATTCCGAAGCAGGGATTTTCCCCTCACTATATGCCTCTCATTCTGCAGGAGCGGATCAGAGCAGGCGCATTAGCAGGCATGATAAGGGGCCTTTTAAGCAGCTTTCTGAAGCCGCTGGGCTCGTGGGCTGCTCAGCCTTTTATCAGAGTGCAAAGAGGAGCTGCCACGGGTCAGCTGGTCTGAACACGCTGCCCGTGGTCTGCTCAGCCTCACTGTCTCACCATGCCAGTGACATCATGACGTGTAGTTGGAAAAGGTGGAAAAATTGCACCCCTCCTGCTCTGTAGGGAGAGAACGGAGAACCATATCTTTTAAAGAGGAGAGAATGTAGAGAAGGGGGCAGGGGGATTTGAAAGAGGGAGAGAAAAGAAGCCGTCGGTGCAGCCTCTGGCAGGTGGGGTGTTTCTGCTCTGTCGTCGCTGTGTCGGATGCCTGGACCCCTCAGAGATGATTTTGGAGGGGATTATAGCTGGGACTCTGGGGTTAATCTCTCCTTACCTTCTCAGCGAAGCCTGATTGCCTGGACACATTCAGCGCTTCAGATTTGTCTTCTTTCGTAATCACCTGCTCTTTTTTCCCCCTCATCTCTTATCTTCTCTCCATTTATTTTCTACCTCATGCTTTTGTTATTCATGGCTTACGTTATCACGCGTTCTTGGAGCGGTCTTTTCTGTTTCTGGCTCTAGGCATCTGTCCTTCACAACATCGCTTTAGAATATACAGAGGACAGTTAAGAACAGTTATCTTGAGCTTTAAGTTCCACTTTTTCCAGCTTATTCTTGGTAAGGTCCTGCTTACCTCCATTTCAGGCAATAATAGCCTGGATCCCCCTCTGCATTTTCTCTTTCAAAGCAGAGCATTTTTTATGCTACACTGATTTTGAAAAGCACTTGAATATAGATTCCGAGGAAATTAAATTACCACTTCTGTCTACAATAGAAATTGTCCAGTATAACAAGTCTAGCCTGAAATTTAACAGTTACAGTGCTGCATAACATAAAGCAAAATTATGAAGGCTGAGAAGATGAGCAATTTAAAAAAAAAAGAGCATTTTTTGTGACAGTTGTGACAGCTTAATTGATAAATATCAATACTTTTATTATTTAAATCCTCTAGTATTTTGCACTAACATATTGGGTATATGTACAACCCTTTCTATTTGTACCAGAGGCCCAGGGCTTTTCGGTCTGAAAACAAGTTTGAAAACATACTCAGACACCAATGTTGCCTTTTGCTCTGTCATACTTGCTCCTTTTGATTGTTAGCCCAGAGCGCTGAGCTAAAGCAGAGCCTCAAACTCAGTATGTAACTGCTGCATCGTTACCTTAGGAATATCATGAATTGTGTTAAATAGATCTCTGGAATACATTCACCTTTATTGAAAAGAAGTGAATTTTAACATGTGTAACCTGACACCCCAGTGTTTAATGTTTTTTTTTTTTCTCATTCTTAAACATATAACCACAAGTAAGAATTAAAAAATAGTTTTTTGTTGCTACAAAGTTCACAAATCAGTGCCAAAATGGAAAATAATACAAAATGGAAATAAATATAAATTTTGATTTAATGGCCATTATTGGCACTTATAGATAAACTGGGGGCTCTAATGATAACAGTAGCCCCATGTAGCCTAACATTAACAAGTAGTTTCATATAAGCCGGTAGCTAAATATTTTCATGTAGTTTGGTAGAGTGTATGAGCATCTTGAGCAAGTTTAGATGTCTATCTTAAGTGATTTCATGTTTTTGAGTGATTTGATTTTCATGTATTGATATCAGGAAACACAAAATTGTGTAGTGCCATTTCTAGTCTGCACAAAAGTCTTCAGCTGAATAAGAAGCAGCCCTTTGTGTTTAGCCGCATTTGTTGCTTCTCTCACTCTGATTTATAGTGATAGAATGCTATAAAATCCAAATTATTTAATATTACAGCTGGAGGTAGAGAGGGAGAGCTAACTTGGGCAGAGGCGACGGGCGGGAGAAGGGATGCTGTGCCGAGCAAGAGGTCTTTGAGATAAACAGCAGGAAAAATAAATAACGTTTTTATCTCTCCGTTTTACTGCCACACACCCTCGCACAAAATATTCTGTGGATAAAACCGCCATGCATGGTGGGGTTTATGCACTGCATGATATTTTATTAAAATATGTTATGGAACTTATCTGTGCGTTTTATGACAGGAGGGTCAACGACGGAGGGGTCAGAGTTGGGGGACACGGTAGTGTGGGGAGTTGAATGTCATTCACAGATGTGCTGCAGTCAGGCTTTAGGGGCTCTCCAAGCAAAGTGACTGAAATACAGTCATCTCTGGAATGGCATAGAAGAGACGGTCATAAAGAAGAACAGATAAAGACGAGGCTAAAGGCCGGCCTGCTCAGAACACAGAGAACACGGAGGAGCACAACCATAAATAACACTGGTCCAATGTGGAAAGCAGTAGGTTGGTAGATGCAGTCTGAAAGCAGGTTGAGCTCATCACTCAGAAGCATATAATCTGTGTGGGTGTTAGGGATGTCTCGGTCTGATCTGAAACATCGTTATCAGAGTTGATCAGGACATTCTAATGGGTCATTCTACAGAAACGTCCACTTTTTTATCTATCTATACGAGTCTCTGGAGTTGCTGATCGTCACTGGTGTTACACATAAGAAAGGTAACACCCGACATTAACAAAATTGCTGCTACAGAGCATCAAACCATGTTATCGTTCATGGAAAATCCACTAAAAATTACCTGAGAATAAAGTCGGTCACAGCAGTGATGTCAATTTAAACTTCATATAAAATCATGAGCTAAATGAGAATTTCTGCTAACTGAAAAGACTCACCATGTGCTTTTCTTCATAGATCCTCAGAAAACGGGTAAAAGGAAGTGATGTCACCAGTGTGATTTTATTTCAAAATAAGAGATTTTTGTTACACAGTAGCACCAGTGACACGACTCCTGGGGACAACACCTTTCATTATATATTTAACACGTGTTTGGCATTTGTTTTCCATGTCATTTAATTAATACATTTCATAGTCATGTATAAATTATTGCAGAGAAACATGTTTTTTTTTTTCTTTTTTTACTTGAATGTATGACACAACCTTGACATGACTGTGAGGTGGGTCAGCACTGGCTGTATGTGGACCATTGAAGTTCTGATCACTTGTTATTCCAGAGCAGGAGATACAGACATGACAATATCCAAATACTGAGCGGAACAAGCAAAACAAACACATCAAACAAAGACCAACACCGACCACGGCAAACTTGGGGCTTATATACAGGAGGGATGATGAGGGACAGGTGGGGAAACAGGTGGAACCAATCAGGGGAGGACTAGTGAAACAAGGGGGCTGAACTCAAAACACAAACGCAAGTGGAAAATCAAAAAGTAAACAAAAAGCACATGGAGTGGGAGGAGCCAACCGTGACAACTGTTGTTGGTGTTAATAACCGTTATAAGCAGATATTATTCTCAACGTACTGCAGTGAAGTTATGAAGTACCTAAAATGCCTGTAGTCTGTTTTAAAGTGGAAAATGAGAAATTTTAATATCTTTAATGCTATTGTTTCAACTGTGGCTAATGTAGCCTGTTAGAGCAACTTGATATTTGATATTATAAGAAACCAACAAATGTCACATTACGCTGAAGTAGTTTTTAGCCATTTTAAGTTATTAGTATCATATCTTACCTAAACTGTACTGGTTGAACTGCTGTACCAAATAAAATGTGCCACAGTAAGAGTGCTGATAAATGTCAAGCTCAAGTTTATTTTTACGCATTGGAACTGCACATTTAATTAAATAAACTTTCAGCATTAAAAAAACAAAATGAAGAAGAGTATCTGGGGTCACAAAATGAAGCAAAAGACAGGTGCTCCTGGGCCATGAACGCGGCAAACTCTGCATCCACAAGGCATGTGCAAAATAAATCCCAGAGCAAAGAAATTCCCTACACACATTTTAAGAAAAATATAAAAAGCCTTTATTAAAACATGGCAATATGTATAAAAATGTGCCGTGTTGCAGGTTACTCAGGACATAAAAATGTATATGAATGGAATTGATATGCCATTTTTTTGATTTTATCATATTTGACATCAGTTTATATCTACCCAAACTTGGTGGTTTTTGAGCTGAAAGATAAGGTGAAAAAAAGACAGCTAGTAAAATTAGCTGAAGTAATATACACTATATTGCCAAAAGTATTCACCCGTCTGCCTTTACTCGCATATGAACTTGAGTGACGTTCTATTTGTTCTTAATCCATCTTAGTCGGTCCACCCTTTGCAGCTATAACAGCTTTGACTCTTCTGGGAAGGCTTTCCACAAGGGTTAGGAGTGTGTTTATGGGAATTTTTGACCTTCTTCCAGAATCGCATTTGTGAGGTCAGACACTGATGTTGGATGAGAAGGCCTGGCTCACAGTCTCCGCTCTAATTCATCCCAAAGGTGTTCTATCGGGTTGAGGTCAGGACTCTGTGCAGGCCAGTCAAGTTCTTCCACACCAGACTCGCTCATCCACGTCTTTATGGACCTTACTTTGTGCACTGGTGCGCATTCATGTTGGAACAGGAAGGTTGGGAAATTGTTCAAAATCTCTTGGTCTGCTGAAGCATTAAGAGCTGAAACTGAGGGGCTGAGCCCAACTCCTGAAAAACAACCCCACACCATAATCCCAACTCCACCAAACCAAACATTTGGTACAGTGCAGTCAGACAAGTACCGTTCTCCTGGCAACCGTCAAACCCAGGCTTGTCCATTACATTGCCAGACAGAGAAGTGAGACTCGTCACTCCAGAGAACACGTCTCCACTGCTCTAGAGTCCAGTGGCGGCGCTTTACAACACTGCATTCCATGCTTTGTATTGTCCTTGGTGATGTAAGGCTTGGATGCAGCTACTCAGCCATGGAAACCCATTCCATGAAGCTCTCTACGCTGCTCTTGAGCTGATCTGAAGGCCACATGAACTTTGGAGGTCTGTAGCGATTGACTCTGCAGAAAGTTGGTGACCTCTGCGCACTATGCCCCTCAGCATCCACTGACCCCGCTCTGTCATTTTACATGGCCGACCACTTCATGGCTGAGTTGCTGCTGTTCCCAATCACTTCCACTTTGTTATAATACCACTGACGGTTGACTGTGGAATATTTAGTAGTGAGGAAATTTCACGACTGGATTTGTTGCAGAGGTGGCGTCCGATCACGGTACCACGCTGGAATTCACTGAGCTCCTGAGAGCGACCCATTCTTTCACTAATGTCTGTAGAAGCAGTCTGCAGGCCTAGGTGCTTAATTTTATACACCTATTTCCATGGAAGTGATTGTAACACAATTTAATACTTTGGATGGGATAGTGGATACTTTTGGCAATACAGTGTACCTTTCCCATCTATCTAAAGAGACTGGCTGCTTTCTTAGTGGAAATATCAAGCCATGTTCAATTCAATCCAAAATATATTTATATAGATCCTTAAGCATGAGCAGTGTCACAATGCTGCTGAATATCCAGGTTTCTACTCCAACTGAGAAGCCAAGGGAAACAATCAATAGTGAAACTCCCTAAGAGCAACAGGAAGAAACATTGAGAGGAGTGAAGACTCGAAAGGAGAACACATCCTTCTCTCAATGACACTGGATAGGAAATTCCACATGAGCAATATGCAGAACTGACAACGAATATACAGCAGTGAATATGGAATAAAGAAAAGAAATTAGCCTGTCCTTGAGGAATTGTTAGAGGGTCTATCTCTCTATGGGCATGCTCGGTAGTAAAGGATTGGGATTGGGATTGGGGGCAAACAACTTGATCAGCATGTCTCTAGTGGATGTGTGCCTCTGGGTTCTAGCCCTGGTGGCTGTGGGTTTAATGAAGGGCCTCTGTGTTTGTTTTATAGCATTCTGTGTGGTGTGGTGTTGGTAATTGGGTTGTGGCTGGTGGTGTTTGGGGGCATTTCATTTTGGTCTGTGGTATCCTCACACCACATACCCCCTGTCTCCGCTGATCCCATAAAAGTCCCTGTTTATGAAAACTCTTCGTCCTTTCGCTTGACGTAACTAGATCTTTAAAATGCTCTCATCACGAGCATGTGCTGGTCTTAAGGGTCTTTTTATCGCCTTGATGAGAGTAGGAAAAACCCCTCCTTGATGTGGTAGAGCCAGAGAAGTGAATGTGTCTGTGCCTCATAAAGATGACCACATGATTCTTGAATTCTTTGCAGGCTGCACCATCTTACTAGGCCTGATGGTGGAGGAAGTTTTAGGATAAGCCCCTCACCCCTGTGGGACGGAGAGGAATGCGCTACAAAGCTCTTTAGCCTTCACTGCAGTTTACAGCAGACCAGATGGATTAGGCTGTCTGCACTAGGGCTGCACAATATGTCGTTTGTTAATCGTTGTCATGAATTTGGCCTTAGCAGTACTGATATCGCAGAAGGCTGCAATATACAAATTTAACCAATGAGTGTTTTTTATTCTGAGCTTTGAGCATACTGACCAATCGCAGTTAGTCGAGTGTGTCTGTGGGTGTTTTGATGACTTAAGGTATTCATGTATACTTATCTTTAACTGTATCACATAGTTCAGTGAAAAATCTCATTTACACAGTTTTTCACTTACCACAGCTGTGGCTGATTAGCTGAGACGTCTTTGCTTCTTCAGTTCAGCACTGGAGCTCTGAGGCTAACATTTCCAGCTCCAACAAACACAAGGCGATACTACAACGGCATGGGTCACTGTTAAAAAGGGAAGATTGAAAATAATAGACTTTGAGATAAAAAGTCATAGTATTTCAATAATAAAGCCGTTCAATTATGACAATGTGCAATATTAGCAGGCTAAGCCATAATATTGTAACTAAATGGTTTGGTGAAAAAAGGAAGGTAGCAACCTACTTTTGTTAAAACGGGACGTCGAGGAGTTGGTAGAGTTGTACTTTCATATCGATTCCTCCCATTAAGAAATACCTTGTCTCTCCTGACACATTAGCACCATAGGGGTATTAGTATAAGAAATGGCTGAAACAGCTGTGCCCGAAACTGTTTATTGAGAATAAAGAGCCGGGCGGACTCAGAGGAAATTTTCTGTTTTATTGTAGGAGAATCGCAGGCAGTGGCATCTACTCAGCTGTCGGTGGTTACACCTCCATGCTATTCAAAGAGGGCATGTAGTTTCACAGCAGACAATGAGAATGGTAATGATCAATCCTGAAGGAGTGAGTGGGATGCTCGGCGTCTACATCCCAGTGACATTATTATCAAAGTTGTAAGACGCTGGAAGTCTAAGTCTAAGATTCTGTTTTTAACAGTGGCCCTAAAATGCTGTTGGACAGTATTCACCTAAAATCCTCTCTAGAAACACCTACATAGAACCTCTCTCAACCTGCTCAAACCGCATCCCACTCTTCATTAAGGGAGCACAGACTCTTCAGTGTGTTTCAGCACACAGTAGGACTAATGGTGAACCATAAAATAGAACAAAACTTCACTGTGTGGCTGAACACTGCAGGTATAAATCTAGCAGCTTGTGCCAAATTCCCACTCCCTCACAGGATCTGGTTCCCGTTCACATGCACGCATGTCATGCAGGCATATGGACACTGGATTGCATTTGTGATTCTTGTTGTGTCTGTTTATAAAGCGATATATTCCATTAAAAATGCAAAATTAACTGTAGGGTCCATATGGCTGCATGGCATGTTCATGTGAAGGGAAGTCAGGATAAGCCGCAACACCTGTTGTCTAGAGTGGCTGCCCACTGCGTTCAGTTACACAGTGAAGGTTGGTCAATCTTTGTAGCTCACTGTAGGTTATACTGTGTCTGAACCACATTAACAGCCTTTATGAAGATGCAGTTTGAGCAGGTTGAGAGACGTTTTGATGATGTATTTATGGAAAAGATTTGGGCAGCTGTTGATTTCTAGTGTTTGTTAGCAACGTAGTTCCAGTTTATAACTAAAGAAGCATAATTTGGACGCCAAACATCAAATGTTAAACTGTGTAAAACTGATTTTTGGTTGACATTCCTTTAATATGCTATAAATTGAATTCTGACGTGCACCAGTATTATAGTAATGCTAATATTTTGCTCATATTGTCAAGCCCCGGTTTCAAGGTGAGAGTTTTGGTAACAGAGGATCTGTTGATGCCTGTTGAGTGGAAGGGCCCTCTGTACTGTTTATCTTTATATTCTGTTGTTTGGTGTTTATGGCAGACAGGATAGTCCACAGCCAAGGCCACAAGCACAGAAGAAGCCATGGAATATAGATGGATTGCACTCTGCTAGTGTCTTCACCTTCCTGTTAGGTTGTGTGTGTGTGTGTGTGTTTACAAGCTGACAGGTAGGTCTCTAGGTAAAATCTTGCTCTCCGCTCCATGAATCAGCATCCTGACATTTGCTTTCAGCCCCAGGCCTGTTTAAATCCTTACAGACTGAGAAGCTTACGGAACTGTGCAGCTATACGTCAGAGCCCTCATTGCCCCGGGCCGTCATCACCCTGGGCTCATCTGGTCACAAAGGGCAGCCGTGGGTCAAGACCTTTGCTTTTGACCTCTTCACATCTCGTTCCCCTCGTTCATCATGCCATTTTCCTCTGAGCCCGAATGGCAAACCCCTCAGGGACTGTCCACACGTAGAAACATGCATCACTGCTATTTTCTTTAGCTCCATATAGTTTAAAGCCCCTGCTAGTGATGTTTTGTTCATAAATAACCAATAAGAGGTGAGTCTTGGTCAAAAGCATCTCCATCGCTGGGGCAAAACACATTATTTTGGATTACCTGGGAACGTTCACGTAATGTGGGCTTAAAGGGAATTCCATTGGTTTTGTAACAAATCTGTATAATTAAATCATTAATTCCATTTCATTTACATTAGATTTCATTTATAGGAACCAGACATCCAAAGAGTTAATACCTCTAAAAGCTCTCTTGCAAGGTTATTACAGGACGTGGTCACAAATACACTGCCTGATGCCTGTTTTATAATAGCTGTGAGATAAAGTTTTGACCCAAGATCTAATTTTTAGAAAGGCACTGGCTGTGTTTACATGCAAAGATTTTTGCTAATCCGATTGAATACATTCCGATTACAGCTTTAGACTGAGGTGTTTATATTCTCACTCTATTCAACAATCTGATAGAAAATCTTCATTTACATGCGCACTACAAATAATCCGATGATGTCAGACTCAGGAAAACATCCTTCACATATCCTTATTAAAGAAGGCTGAGAGGAAGAGGTCATGTTCTGAGACGCATAAGCTGGACGTCCATCCCACCGCCGCCAAAGCATAAACTTCGTCTCCTCTACAGACCAGTTTCTGCTCCGCCATGTTGAGACCTTTACACAGCTATTATTTTTCTATTTAACAGATTATTTACAGGATTACCCACCTTGTTCAATGAGAGAGTAATTGTTTTCCGCATGGCCTAAATCGGACTAGTCTATTCCGATTGCGGTGTTTACATGGACGTATTCTATTCCGATTGAGCTATTAGTTGAATTATTAACGGCTGCATGTAAACGTGGCTACTGTGAATCAAGGTATTAACACCTTGATTGAGGTGAGGCATTAACACACTCCCTAAAAGTGAAGTCATGTGATATTGAAGAGTGTTTCCACCAATTTTTCAGCTTTCAGTAATACTTTCTGTGGGTTTATGTATTAAAACTATTGTATTGTGAGTGGGCGGGGCTAAACTGATATAGGCTGAGCAGGAGGATGTGTGTAAATGTAATGGTTTGTGTGGCATCACAGCTTAGTGTCTGTGTGGATTAGGGGTGAGTGAGTTTTGGGAACCTTTATATACTGTGTTAATCTCTTCTGGACTCTTGAACCAATGAACTGATCTTAACTAGTTCTTCATTGGCATTTGAACTGTTAAAGCAGTAGTGCAACTGTAATGTGGATAAAGTCAGGAGCACATATGGTAGTACTGCGGAGACTGCGTTGATTATTAATGTTGATCATATTTACAATGGAAATCTATAATCTGACCAGCACTCGGAGAAAACATCTCAATAACCCACATATACATTTTCCAGTGATGTACACGGTCGTTATGTCAGAATCCATAAAAAAGAAATAGGTCTTAAGTTGCGTATCCTGCTAAGCTGCTGCATTTGGCCAGCAGCAGCAGAGAGCCAGGCTCAAAGACTGTATGTCTCTCTGACAAGACTAATCCTTTGTTTTTGGTGTCCTGTGGTAAAGCATCCATGTTCCTCTGTCTGTGTTTTCTCTCCAGCCTAGACCAGGCGCGTCTTTCCTCCCCAAAGATGCTCCATCTGTTTCAGTAATGGCTTGCGCAGGTGCCTCTGCTTCATAAGCTTAACTTCCCTGGAAGGTACTTTTGTCTTGCCCTTGCTTTCTGTCCCTCTTGCCTTTGGTTTAGAGACCCCAGCTGGGTTCTCGCAGCAAACCCAGTGTGTGTTTCCACAGTAACAGGCACTCCTGAGGGCCCTAGAGAGCGGGAGCAGTGCTTGTAGGGGTTTGTGTATGTCCCTGGTCACACTTCATGTAGCACATCCTAAATGGTCATCGTTTGACCGCAGCCCTATCACATGGCCCTTTTTGCTTGTTTTGGCTCTGTGTGTAACCCGCTTCTGTGTCTGTTAAAAATTCCAAATTACTTGGAAAAAAGTTTGGTTATGTTGACGCATTACATATAAAGTATGTATTACCTTCTTCAGGAGAGTTATCATATTTTTGGTTGGTGGACTATTCTCAGTCCAGCAGTGACACTGGCATGTTTAAAAACTGTCTGATCCACTCAGACCAGCACAACACACACTAACACACCACCACCACGTCAGTGTCACTGCAGTGCTGAGAATGATCCACCACCCAAATAGTACCTGCTCTGTGAGGGTCCATGGGGGTCCTGACCACTGAAGAACAGGGTAAAAGGGGGTAACAAAGTATCAGAGAAACAGATGGACTACAGTCTGTAACTGTAGAACTACAAAGTGCAGCTATACAGTAAGTGGAGCTGATAATGGACAGTGAGAGTAGAAACAATGGTCATAGTGTTATGCCTGATCGGTGTAAAAACACTATACTAAAATACTAAGTGCATCGCCATCCTTATCATCGATTAGGTGAATTTGAATTGAGAAATCTTTTTACAACAAATAATTGAGTTAATTATGAGACCTATTGCAGTCATTAATGTCAGATTGCTTGGCCAAAGAACTGTGTATAGTTTGTATATCTCTCTTTCTCTCTGTCATGTGATCCAGGCAACTTTGTGCTGTCAGACTGTGTTGTTTCCCAGGAGAGGCTGAGCTGGTGGAGAGTTGGGGGGTGCAGTTAGGGGTAGTGGGGGGATAGTAGGGGAAATGCAGTCTGTGTGTGGTGGGGAGAGGGAGGGACGTGCTGGTTGCTCTTTTGGTGAGCTGCTATCACGACTAATTAAGGTTGGCCTGTCAGCCTCAGGAAGAGAGCTGATAAGTGTGGGGGTCTCTGGGGAGCAAAAGGGCAGCGCTAAAGCATTTGTGTACGTACATGCATGTATGTGCATGTGCTAAGTGAGCAGTGCTTCTGTGTCTGTATGTCTGTGCCCTAGTACCTTTTTCCTATTTGAACACACACTGCTAATTCAGCACCAGTCAGTGTTCAAGCATCAGCAATAAAGATAGTCCTGTGGATGTTATGCCACATTTAAAGCGTGCACTTCTTAAAGAATACTTTTAACACAGCAAATGCTAACAGTCTGCTCAAAATGAACTTAATGTGTCTTTAATGTGACATTTTGTTAACATTAGCAAATATTTAATATTTCAATATTCATAAAAACTTAATGGAATCTAAAACCAAATTGAGTTTGCCATAACAACATGACGCACACAGTCGTTGACAGCCTCAAGGCTAAATCTCTACCATAGCTAGAAAACAGTTGGAACTACCACCAAATACACAGTCATAAGTAAACTTTAAAAGAGCTTGGTGTACGTCTTTCTCGCTTAGCACTGCCAGAGGCCAGGTTCATGCGGTGGCACACGTTGCCTATGATGTGACCGCTTACAGTCAGAGGAAGGTCTCAGAACAAATGACACGGTGATTAGGATCAATCACATTCAGTAGGAGGTCTCACAATAAACAGCGCAGTGATTACAACCAATCACAGTCAAGGGCAGGGCTCGGAGACATGGTGATCAAAACCAATCACAGTCATCAGGCCTAATCACAGTCAGGAGGATGTCTTACAATAAATAATACAGTGATTAGGACCAATCACAGTCAGGGGGAGGACTTGGGGGTTGGGGGGTGGGGGGGTGATCAAGACTAATCACGGACAGGAGGACGTCTTACAATAAATGATACAGTGATTAGGACCAAGCACAGTCAGGGGGAGGACTTGGGGGGTGGGGGGTGATCAAGACTAATCACGGACAGGAGGACGTCTTACAATAAATGATACAGTGATTAGGACCAAGCACAGTCAGGGGGAGGACTCTGGGGTTGAGGGGGGGTGATTAAGACTAATCACAGTCAGGGGGAGGACTCGGGGGTTGAGGGGGGGTGATTAAGACTAATCACAGTCAGGGGGAGGACTCGGGGGTTGAGGGGAGGTGATCAAGACTAATCACAGTCAGGAGGACGTCTTACAATAAATGATACAGTGATTAGGACCAATCACAGTCAGGGGGAGGACTCGGGGGTTGAGGGGTGGGGGTGGTGATCAAGACTAATCACAGTCAGGAGGACGTCTTACAATAAATGATACAGTGATTAGGACCAATCACAGTCAGAGGCCCAGAGACATGGTGATCAAGACCAGTCACAATCAGGGGGAGGTCTCAGAGCAAACAACATGGTGCTTAGGACCAATCACTGTCAGGAGGAAGTATCAGAAGAAATAAAGCAGTGATTTGGAATGTTTAGCAGCTGGCATGCACTGCATTATACACTCTCAGAAATAAAGGTATGAGACCGTCACAGAGGCACCTCTTGTCACTGGGGTGGGACCTTCAAAAGTATAATCTTAGTACCTTTAGTCAAGGAACATAACTGTATCATAATCTATTGAAATGATATTTTCTAAGTTGTACTGACTGTACAGTACGGTACTGTCTCGCCTCCAGGCTTTTCATTTTATTGTTCTATTTTAAAACATTCAGTTATGAAAATGTATAAATAAATAAATGTGAACCTTAGAACCACTGCTGTACCTTTTATGGAACATTTTACATTGCTTGTACCTTGATAAATGAAAAATTTACCTGCATAGAACCTTTATTTCTAACAGTGTACAAACTCAAACCACCATGTCATTTTGACCAAAAACACATCCTTTTGCCTCACACTGCCATTTTTGTTTGACGTATCCTAACAGCTTTTCATACTTAGTTCATCTGGTTTTCGTTGTTTTTCATTTGGTCCTTACAGACTGCAGCCACTAAAGTGTACTAAATTATACACATGTGTGTTCATTAATTAGTGTGGAATTTGGTGTGGAAGCCAGGCACTCTCTTACTTCCACATCTGCCTCTGTTATTCGCAGAAACTGACCTTGGGAATTTGACTAGGTAAGAAATGATTATCTATCCCTCACAGATAGTCATGATATAAATGTTATATCCTACCCATTGTGTTGCATGTATCACAGTCAGAGTAAAAAAAAAAAATCTTAGTTGATCTCTACGCCTTCGTGATTGATTTGATTGTCAGTTTGAATTAAACCAATGAAGTCACTGAGTCTTGGCCAGAAATGTGCTCTGTGTTCCATGTTCCAACATCCGGTGCGTTGCTTTGCTGCTATTTAGATGGCTGTTTGTCATTATTAGCAGCAGCTCGTGCTGGACAAACTACAAGAGCGTCTGTAAAGAGTCAGATCTTAAATCAGGCAGATCGTGCAGGCTGTGCATTAGGAGAAGAGCATGCTCTGATCATTTGGTGAGCTCCCTTATTTGGTGCATACCACCCTGATAATCTGATGTGATTTCTTTTTATTTAGGCTTTATTTAGATGTTTAAATATTTCAGGTTCTCCCATAAGTACAGTGATCCACCAATGTCTGTACTGATAAGTCAAAGGCTATATGTGCCACATTAGAGGCATTACTGCAAACAGTGAAATCCCATAGCTTCAAATTGATTATACAGTACAATTTATTGCTCTTGGTGGGTCAATATTAGCTTTAATGGAGGAAGCCTGTGGATTTTCCTCTAATGTTTTGAATGACCCGTCCAGAGAGCGAGACTCGGTGCCTGAGCCGTCTCCATTTAAAATAGCTCTGGTAAGATCTCAGAGGCAGCGGATGTTTCTCTTTTTTGTTGAGGCAGTAAAAGCAGCCGTTGAAAGTCTGCCGTGCCCCAGGGCAGAGCCGAACGCTAAGCGGACACCATATTTCTCCTTGCTTCTCCCGCATAAAATACACACTTGCGTACACATGGGCCTGTCGGAAAAGGGCCTTGGAAGTGGAGCTGTGGCTTGAAGCCAGTGAATGATGGAGAGTTAAGGTTATTTTTATTTTTTTAATACGCTGGGGCTCCTCCAACACTCAGTTTGTTTAACACGACTGGCCTATATTTTATTTTTATGTGCTAGATCAGGCAGTATCAGGTAGAACTTGGTGTTGATTGATTCCATTGATAAAACATTCTTCCCTCCTGGCTATTGCTGTCCTCCGAATTCCTCCACATTGAATCAGGGTTTGGTGAAATGTATTGAGGGGATGTTTAAAAGAATGGCCAGTTGACCCTAATGGTGCTGATGCTCTATTGATAAGTGTGGGATATGTAATATGTTAAGTGTACTTTTGCCTTTTTGCTTTTCTATAACCCTATAGTTTAGGGACTGAATGATAAATTGACAGTTAAATATCGAATTAGTATATTTTAGAGCTCAGTTATATAAAAAATGACTTTATATAAAAACATAAGCTTTTATTCTCTTTTTATATACAAAATACATATTTTAGCTGGAGAAAAAAAATCAGCTATGGAAAGTCAACTCTAAACATGTAGACTCTAATATATTCTGAGATAAATCAGTTACATAGTGAACGAGGGGGGTAAAAGCTTTTATTTCTTTAAGGTGTTGAAGAAAATACGTTCAAATTTGTGTCCATTTCTTGTTCGGTCCGTTCTCGTTCATCCTTGAATATTCATGTTTGGCGTACAGCCGCGTTTGTTGTAACCTCTGCTCCATATTTTTCGTGATGTTCGCGGTTGAGCTGACCGAAAGGATTCCGAGCATCCGACCTCAGATCTGCATTCGTTTAACATTCCTCTTCGTGTTCCACCATCATTTTCTGATTGACTGTCATCAGACAACAGGAATTGGTGTGACAAGTCATGTTTAGCATTCACCACCATTCCTGGCATTCTGTGTGGTGTCTTTTCCATTGGCGGCTCAACTGACGCCGTGTGTCACCGTCACGCAGTGGCTATAAATCTGCCACGCTGCCTTCCTCATAGATCCTCATTCTCCTCTCCCTCAGATAACTCAGAACGAGGACTGGAAGCTGAGAAGACTTGGTTGGATGCTCTCTGAAAGAAAGGGTAGATAGGAGAGAGATACCAAAGGGGAAATAGGGCGGGAATGGATGGGTGTTCAGCATAGTGGGTTGCGTTGAGTGACTGAGAGCTTCTCTCATTAGGCCGTTGATGGGGGTGAGGGATGCTAGTTGACCCCTTAACCCCATCTGTGATTTTTTTTGTAGCCTCTTCAGAGCAGAACCTGCAGGACCAGTGACTATTCCCAGAAGTTCCTTTGCCTGTTTTCTTTCAGTTTGGACTAGGTCTGTCAAAGCTTTAGCACATGCAATCACTTCTTTGTAACCCAAATAAATCATCTTTCGGTATTCATCTCCTTAGGCGCTCTGCCTTTGGAGCTGTGTGCCTACTATTGGAATCACACAGCTAAACTAAACTCTGCAGTACCTCTGTACATCTGTGGACAAATATAAACAATGTACAAGACAGACAAACTTCATTATGGCTTTTGGTTTTTCAGTTATGCCAGAAAGCTCAAAGAATAAGTGCCCGTATATATACAGTCTTATTGCTGGCAAATGAAAAAATCAGAGATATACAGTGTTGTCTCATCAGAGGACCAGAGGTATTGTTTTTATTGAATCAGTGGAAATACCTGTTTAAACAGTGCAAAAAGCACAAATTTATTATTGCACTGTGTTGAGAAGCTACTTTCTTTGAGCTTTGAGCATTAGCTTTGAGCATTAGCTCTTTCTGCTGGTCATAAAGCTCGGTTACAGAAATTTAATTGAGGACTGGGAAAAGAGTGAATGTATCAGTCAAAGTGCAGTATTAATTGTAAGTTAATTAAAAAAATGTATATTTTTAGTGAATTCACTTTATATTGAGACCCTATGAGTCTGAGTTTAATGTTGAGTTAAAAACATGCTACTTTGTGAATAACTGCTATTAATCACAGAAATCTTGTCTCAATATAGTAATACCACTACTACTAATAAATAATAATGATGATGATGATGATGATGATTTGACAGGCATAGTTTGGCCATGTTTTTCTCCCTCGTTTTATATTTAGTCCCATTATTCTAGGCAACAAATCATATGCAAAAGTTTGAACGCCCCTAGTTAAAGATTTAATTTCTTTCTTTCTGTCTGGCTTTCTTTCTTTCCTTCTTTCTTCCTTCCTTCTCTCCTGCCCATCCATCTGTTCAAATTTGTGTCCATTTCTTGTTCGGTCTATTCTTGAATAGTCATGTTTGGCATTTAGCCTTATTTGTCTCTGCTCCGTACTCTTCAAAGTTTGAACACCTCTAGTCAAATGCCAGGTTTTGTTGATTTTCTAAGCGTACATAAGTAAACACACCACTTTACAGAGAACACACTTAAAATGCCACTTATTTCAATTGTAAGTGCACAAGATTAACATACTGTGGAAAAAGCAAAACATATAAAATGGACAAATGAACTGTAATTGTGCATTAAAATGTGCAGAAATGAGTTCCCTGTAGAGGATGTGTTAACTTGGTTTCACTTAAAGCTTTTGCATATGACTGTATCAAACATGTCGAAGCAAGACTACTGATCCGAATACAATCACTGGCCACTTTATTAGGTATACATACCTTGTATCTACTCATTGTCCACTTTGTGAAGTCTGCTTATCGCATGGGTGCACTTTGTAGTTCTACAGCTACAGTCTGTGAACTGTTTCTCTGTAATTTGTTAGCCCCACTTTACCCCATTCATGATTGGTTATTACCTCCACAGGACCATAACTGATAGGCACTACTTGGGAGGTGGATTATTGTCATGACCGCACACGACATCTGCCATTATATGTTTATACTGTGGGTAATTTTATGTTGTTATGTAGCAACATTCAAGTGTTACTGACCTTACTTAGACCATTATAGCTGAACTGTGCTGTCTGCTTGATGAGTTAGGCTAGGCTTGGCCAGACTACTAAGTAATCATCGTTGTGCATGTAAACATTGTTAATAAGTACAGATACAAGGTAGATATACCTGATAAAGTGGCCAGTTTGTGCACTTAATGCACATTTGCTGTTTAGTTGCTGAGTTTAACAGTTAATTGAAAAGAATAAAATATAAATTATGGACTGTGGAAGTCGCATTTTATATTTTATGTTTTTTTTTCTTTCTTTTTTTCATAATATGATAAACTCGGCAAACATACAATAACTGTGCACTAATATTGGCAGAAAAATGCCATATGTACGTTTTTTTTTCCCCTCTAAACCTTTTTTCACTTAGAAAATCAACAAAACATGTAATTTGACTGGGGTTGTTCAAGCTTTTGCATCTGACTGTATACAGTGGAATGTAGCTGCGTTCCTCCAGGGTCTCGGTGCAGCATGCACACATGGTCTGTGTTTACAGGACCACATGATACGAGTCAGAAAGACAGACTACATAAAGTACAATAAGACAAGATAATGTGGTACAGCGCCAACTACAATACAGTCTTACACAGCAGTGCAAATCCGGCAAATACGATCCATTACCACTGCTCTCAGTCTGAGTGGTTTAACTAACATGGCCTAAAGAGATGAAAAAGGCTGAAAAGGAATGTGGCCACAATTTGATCCGTTCTCTGCGTCCACCCAGGTCAAGGCTGTACCTTCACATAAAGGAAAAGATTTAAAGCCAAAGACAAAACTGGTGCCTTATTAAGGAGAGAGCAGCGACTTCCAAGAGGAACAACAAAGGAAAACTTGAGACGAGGATGAAGTCAGAGTCTTGCCCTCTCTTCTGCCTTAAATCTGCACCTATCTCACTTCCTGAACTTGACAAATGTGGTGGAGTGCATGTTATTGTAGCCTCAGAATGTGTGTGTGGGTGTAGTGTGGTGTGACTCTGCGAAGCTACTCGACTCCATCACTCACTTCTCCCCAGCGCTAACACATTAGCACTGGGTTAGCACCGACACACTGCTGTGTGTCCCCATCACGCAGTCACCGTAAATCTGCCACACTGTCCTCACAGCTCCTCATTATCCTCTCCCTCAGATAGCACACACAGAGAGAGAGAAAGAGAGGAAGTCTTGTTTGGAGCCTTACTGACGGGCTTGTGTACAAGGAAGGTGAGATGAGAGAGAGAGAGAGAAAGAGGGAGTAAGGGATAGATGAGAGTTTTAAGCTCGTCTGTCTTCCTTCCCTGTGTTCCCCTCCGTTCAGTGTATGAATTGTTTCTCTTCCCTCTGCTTTTAGTTTTTAGCTTCTAATCCTCATGTTATTGCTGTTGCGGATGATTCCATGATTGGAGTGCCAGTTATCCTTTGCCAAAGATATTATAATATATTATATCATAAATATATAAACCAGTATATATAAAAGTGTGGTACAATGTCAACAAACTTTTTACAAGATTTCTTTGCTGATTGTAGCTTAAATGAGGCTGTTAATACGACTGAAATAACAGGAGGTTTGTAGCGTAGAGTTCACAAATACACAAAATGAGAACGTTAATATTCTTTTTATGTTTATCTGAGATTCATACAAAACCACATATATTTGTATTGTTACAACAACATGACACCCTTTACCCTCCCCTTCCTAGCCCAACTGGGTCAGTACTACATTCATGACCTGACCTATTCCTGTGCCGTACAAAGCTCGGTATCATAAAATAAATAGACTCCAGTAAATGTTTCAGCATACAGACAGACAACCATAGATAAGCAAAATAAAATAAAACAACAAATGTTGAAATTCTAATGATTTACTTAAGTTAGACTTTTTTGAAATTCTGTATTTAGATATAAAGGAAGAAAAAGGGCTAAAAAATGGAGAAGGTATGCAGTTTTTTTTTTTTTTTTTTTTTTAAATAAACTTTGCATCCTCACTTGCCCACCCTTAACCACCCACCAGTTAATATGGCTGAGTGAACAGCGTGGGACTCAGTATGTACATTTTCCATAAACTATAATGGATGACTCATGAAAAAGGATGTTTCAAGCATGGATTCACACATTAATGCACAAGTCAAGAAGTAATGAGATTTTAAAAATATTTTAACAATGATGTTTCATGGTTAAGGGGTTATAGTGGGCCAGGTAAACATGTTGTTTTCTAAGTGGTGCAGACTTTTATTAATTAAGATTTTATTAACAATTAAATTCATTTTCCTGTAATTCATACGCCTTTACAGTACATGCATATTTGTAAATGTAATGACAAAGGGACACAAATGGTGGAAATAAATTGTCCTTTTCACTCCACTTAAAAACACCAGCTACCAGTTACAGCGTGTGAACATTTCATGACGAATGGAAATTTTTGCTTGAAATAAGTTCCCATTAACTCATAAAACCATAAACGTAGAGTTACCATTATAAAGATATGAGGTTGTGAACACGGTGATATGTTTGGCAGGGCCAGCTACAGAATGCACGTCATGACTACACAGGGATGTTGTGGAGCAGGAACGGAGCTCCGTTTGCCCAGAGTAAACTGGCTCACCTCAGGACCAGCTGGTGCCTGTGGTCTGGAGCTGACCATAATGAGTGCTGCTAGTCAGGAGGTCAGTGTATTAAAAGGCCATTCTGACAGAACGTGTTAGCAGTGAGGGGCCTGCTGGAACCCCTCCAAAGCTCATTTATTAGTTTACGCTGGAGCACGGTGGTTTACGCGGTACTGGGTGGCCTCTGTGTACACGGCACCACGTTTTCACCTCGTTTGATGGTCGAATCCAGTGAACTCAAACAGACGTATGATTAATAAGGCCTCCTGTCCTGCAAAAGGTGATTTGTGTAAATATGTTCGGGAGCTTATGAGATAATAGATCCTCTGTGTCTCTTGTTTGTTTGCAGTGCTTTAACAAGACATAATTAATCAGCGTGGTCTGAGAGAGGAACCTACATGACACTCAGTACTGCCGTGTGTGTCTGCGAGTCCTAGGTAACTGTGTGTGCCAGTGCTCGAAGGGGCACGTTGTATTCCTGAGTTGTCAGGCACAGAAGCTTCTCTCCTCCGCCGTGATGTCGCTCTGGATAGAATCAGGTCAGATTAGTCCTCTGATTGTCTTAAAGGAATAAGCCAGCAATTTCAACCTAAACTTCAGCTCCTACATCTGTGTTGTACCTCAGATAATAACTTTGAAGCATGTATAAACAAAAGTTCATGTAGCACCTTTCTCAAGCCCAAGAATGCTTTATAGAAGTGAAATATGTAATCAGCAATAAACAAACAAACCGCAACACATCTCTCAAAGCTCTGCAGCTGGCAGAGGGAAAGCTCCACAGATCAGGGCACAGAGTCACTTGGCTGGCCTGGAATGTTCTTAGGAACATCCTGTGTAGTGTTGCTCAAGCGACCGACCCAAGTGGCCTCGTAGCTGAGATTTTAGATGGCCGTAGCTGCGATGTAGCATTTCTCTGCCAGCAGGTTCATCTCTCGACTCATTCAAACTCAACCGAAACAGTCTATCCATCACATCGCTGGGGTGTAGCATTGCTTAAATGACCAGCCCCTGAACCACAGGACACACTCTTGGCTGCTCTCAGTCAATGCAGTAGCAAACTAGTAGTCCCCTACTACACCCAAACTGGGCGTCCCCTGTTTTTTTACTAAGTATAAAGGTAAGCATTTTGAAATTGTGGTTATACAATGTATACGACGGTCGCAGCAGATAGAGATTAGCCTGAGAAACGCTGGAGTATTGCTTTAAATATTTGATGGTGAAAATGTGCTTAAGAAAGGAAAACGAATTACACATCAGATGTACCGAAAGCTAGGAAGAGGAGAGGGAGACTGGCTTCCAGTTAAAAGTTGCAGAGCAATAAAAACTGTGGAGGGTAAAAGCCAACGCAGAAAGGTGGAATGAGAAAGCCATAAAAGAATCGGGCAGTGATAGAAAAGCACGAGAGGCAGAGGGAGGATGTGCTGGACACACACTGAGCTGTCAGCATCGTCTCTTCCTCACCACTGATGCTCTGGAACTCATCATAGCGGCCACCGCTTCACAGGTTCCGCGGCCTCCACTGTCAGACAGGACACACACTCGCTCTTTTTTTCCATCTCTGCTTCCAGTGAGAATGAGCAGCACACTCTCTCTGTGGCTGAACCTGACCCAGCAGAGCCCCCGCAGAATTAGGGTACCTGCAGATGTAGATGAGCATCATGAGTTCTTTGGACACTGTCAAATGGTTTGGAAGGATTTTGATCCTTATTATATACACGCTCTAATAGGCACACCTACCTTACATCTATACTCACTGGCATTTTTATCTGCTACACCTACAATTACACACACAATTAATGACTGTTGCTGTTAGAGACCCTCTACCCATTCATCAGTGGAAAGGGACTTACTCTGGTGTAGTAATTGTCCTTTTCCATCTTTTTTAACAATATTGCTAAATTAGAGGGGAATGGTCATGTTTGGCTTTTTATGCCAGAAGGTACTGTATCATGCCAGAGATGTGAAAAAGGAATAGAAACAGTCTATTCACTGCAGTCTGCTTAGACATCTCCTTCAAACACGCAGCATAAAGACAGTCTTATCAGTTGTCAATACAAAACTAGCCGCAGTAGTGGTCGTTGGAGCAGATTGTGTGTGTGTGTGTGTGTGTGTGTGTGTGTGTGTGTGTGTGTGTTTGTGTGTGTGTGTGTGTGTATGCACACACATTTTTAAGCATGGCAGTGTCTAGCAGTGCTTTATATTTTTATCTGATCTGATTTTGAAGTTATCCTCCAATCATATACTTTTTAGCCAAAAATCTGGTTGAATGTGATAGAGAGACTGCATCTGTAGTACAAGAGGGAAACGCACAATGTGGTCTATGAAGGCAGCTTTAAATCAAATCTCAGTATATTTAAGTAGCTTTGCCAAGCCGAGCCAAATGTTTTGTAATATTGTCAAGCAAGCACTCTTTCTAGCAGCTAAAGCAGTGTGAGTTCAGTTATTACAGGCTACATCAGCTCTGGTTTGCTGTTTTTGACAAGTGTCCATGAAAATACTGGGTTTGTCGGATTTGGTGCTGGTTCCAACCTTTAAATCCTTCTTGAGATCTTCTCCCATGAAATGCTTTGAACACACGCTGATGTTTCTCAGAATTAGTGATGTGTTTTGTTGTAGTTTGTTTGTTTGTTTGTTTGTTTGTTTGCTTGCTTGTAGTTTGTTTATAAAGCCGTCGGAGCTTTATAACTGTTACCTCCGTCTAACTTAAGCGATGTGAAACAGGCTGGCTTTTCTTCTTGAATAAGTTGGCATATTCACTGACTCAGAGCAGAGAAACTTAGTAATTATACAGAAAACGGAAATTCTTACTCAACGAGCAGTGCTAACTGACTCACAGGAGCTTTTGGGGGGCCACAGCCATGCCCAATCATTGCTGTTACCAGAACTATGGTTCTGTCTTTAGAACTACGCCAAAAACGTCATGAGTTTTGTCCTGATCTTTTATTTAGAAGGACAGGAAAGTAAGCTAGGCTATTTGATGCCATGATTTGTTTACTATTTGTCCTCCGTACAGGCAGGAGGCACTACTGGCAGCCATAAGCGAGAAGGACGCCAACATAGCACTTCTGGAACTGTCCTCCTCCAAAAAGAAGAAGACTCAGGATGAAGTTGCTCTCCTGAAGAGGGAGAAAGACAGACTGGTGCAGCAGCTTAAACAGCAGGTAAGAGAGATTTTACCTCCAACAAACTTATAATGTGAAAATAGAACCACATATGATAAAATCTGGCAAAATACTAATTAAAAAGGGATTTAGTTCCAAGGTCCATGTCTAGGAATCTTTGCTGAGTTCATATGTAACTCTCAGAATGTGTATATTAACTCTCAAAGTGTGTGGACCACTAACAACTACCACCTCTCCTAGCTGATTACATGTCATAAGCGAGGTCATTACTCTGACGTTACTAAAGGAATGAAGAGCCTAATGAAGAATGGGTTTGGGAAGGAATAAACAGAGGAAGTTTACAGAGAAATAGACCCAGAATTGGAACAGACTAAGAGGCTACAGATGTTCAACCACAGATCCAATAGAGGGTAATTTTAGGATTATTCAAGTCTTCTCCAGGTCCTCATGAACCATCTGCAAATAAAAGCAAGCCAAGTCAAAGATCCTTCATACACATAGCCAAAACACCTTCCCATCTCAAAGTCTGGCAGCAGTCACCTCATGTATCACTCTGCCAACTAATGCAAGTACACACAAATGTACACACATACAGTCCTCTGTTAGAGACCACCCTTCATTTTTATTTCATTTAAACTTCTTCACTTTTCAAAAAGCAGTAAACCTCTGTTTAATAAAAATTGTGTCCATGCCTTTATTACAGCTTCCATTTTCTTGGGAGACTTGCTTTCAGTTTCACAGAGAAATCTGCGTGGATGTTTTCCACACCTCCAAAGTTCAGTCTTAGAAGTTGGTTGCATTTTCTGCCTCTCATGATCCAGTAATCCCAAATACGTTCAGTGGTGCTGAGGTCTAGAGGATTGTTATAGCTAATCTCAGAAATATCTCCTGGAAAAAAAAAGAAAAGCTTCTACTTATTGGCCGTTTTGACTGGAAATTAAATAAATGAAAGGGTCTCTGTCATGTGAGTAAGATGGTGTGATCCATCATTGTTTTCTTTTTAAATTATGAATATTACAAAAATTGAAGCCATGCAGTGTGTATGAGAGCACTGCTTTAACCAGCTGGTAAAAATATATAACCTGGGCAAATTATTTCCACCATCCCATCACAGATTTGCAAAATGTTCCTTTGTTCGGCAAGTTTCTCATGTTCTCAACATTTAAAACCACAAGTAACCATCCGGTTTGGAACTGTGGACTATCACCACAAGTTGTTAACTGTTCAAGACGATTCTTAACGATAGTTTAGATTGTTCACTGACAGCTTTGCGTAATCTTGCCGGTCTTTCTAGCAGCGTCATTAGAAAGGTTGTCCAGCAGAATTAAAGTGCTTGTTAGGGGTCAGAAGAGAATAACCATTTAAAACGTACGTAGACACGGACCTTACAGCCTTAGAAACACACTTTACAGCATTGAAACAAGCACCTTTAAGTTCAAATTTCTTAGCTGAAAATGTTCAGTCATGACTGGCACTTGTGACAGTGTGTCATTATGTGATGACGTCGTAATTGTTCGGTGTCATTATAGTTTGATTGGGAGCAAAGGGGCATGTCTGTTGGAGGGCTGATACCGAATGAGCCACATGGGGTAATGCAGCCTCAGGGGGGTTTGACATGACCAGTAGTAAAGGTCAGACCTCGCAGTGTGATCTGTTGTTTTGACTCTGGGTTATAGGTTAGTGTCAAAGGTGGTAATTGCCAGGAGAGGGTATAACAAGGCCAGCAGCCTGTTCTTTCGCTTAAGAACAGAAAGCTATACTGAAAAGGAGAAGGCTGAAGAGAGGCACTTAGCATTTTCTGGAAAGGCAGTCAGGAGCGAGATTATATAGAAAGTTATATCAGCTTTTTTGTCCATTAAATAGTTTATAAATCAAGCATGGCTAGAAAATTAAGGCTTTTTAAAATCACGTTAGAGCAAAGGAGTGGCGGGGGGGAAAAAGGGCTCTGATTGTTTTCTTTTCACTGATGTACTTATATAAACACTGCCTATGAAGCAGTGCCGTGCCATTGGCTGAACAGTACAGTTTAGCGTTTTTTGCCTTCTTCCAAGCTTACTGACGCTGTCTAACAGTCTCTGGCTTCAAAAACACACAGAGAAAAGCTTCAGTGATTTTGTGGGGAGGGGGGTATGGCAGAATGTGCATTCTTCACAATAAAAAATGGGATGTGAATGAGTAAATGATTGACTGTTAATAGATAACTGATTGTTCGATCAATACTCTCAGTTGACGTTAGCTCTTTTAGAAATTTTACTTCATTTTCTATAGACATCAGTCCTTTTTCAATAATTGAGTTTATTTTCCAAGTTCAGGAGCGTTATTGATTTGGATTGTTAACAATTAGATTGTTTTGAATAGACAGCTGGTTCCACTAGACAGGCCTGCTTAAAAACAAAGCGTTAGAAAATAAGAAATAGTCATGTTCTGGAGCACTTTCTGAGAAAGCAACATTCATAAGCAACTATTTGTCCATATTCTCTGAGAGAACGTGTGAGGAAATCGCACACGTATGCAAAGAGGACAGCGTGAGGTAAACTGTGCCAAACAGACCTACTAATGGCATCTATGTGTGTTTTAATTTGCTCCTCTAAATAAATACTAATTCAGTCGTTTCATCAACTTTGTGAACAGATTATCGTTTCAGCCCCTCTGTTTAAACTAATCCATGTTGTTACAAGCAGAGTTGATCACTGTAATGATCTTCTTACTGAACTTCCTAAGAAAACAATACGACTTTTACAACTTGGACAATATGCGGCAGCATCCTAACAACAACAACACAGAGAGATCAGATCAGCCCCGCTTAGAAAGAGCTGCACTGACTGCCCGTGTCGTTCAGGATTGGTTTTAAAGTTCTGCGACTGGTTTTTAAGGCTCTAAATTTTATAACACTGCTTACATCACAGAGTGTCTGTCTGTTTATGTTCTAGCACGTGAATCTTAGATCTGCAGATACTGACCTTCTGAACACCTTCTGTAAAATACAGAAAATGTGGAGAGACTCGTTCAGTCAGTCTGCTTCTAAACTGTGGAGATCAGTTCACCTTTTATTGGGCAGTCAAGCTCAGAGCTCACTTTTAAGAAGCATCTAAAAAACTCATCTAAAAAAATTCTCTAACTCAGAATTTCATTAAAGCTCTACATCTCCTGGTATTTATCTTTTTGATCTGTGTCTTTTTCTTATTACTCTAAATTAATACTTATTTCTTGTTGTATCTCCTGTCTGTAAAGCACTTAGAGCAGCCACCAGCATAATAAAAATAATAATTATTATTATTATTAAAATATTAATGCTGTGTGTGCAGTCAAACCAAATTGAAAAAGTGAGAAGTTTAAGCTGGACTGGAACTTACTGAATGGACTTTTAAGTGTTTAAAAAAAGATGATGTGAATGTATGGTGGTTAAGCAACAGGGGAAGGAGAGTAAGGACAGGAGGAAGGAGCGAGTCCCTCTCTAAGAAGTGTAGTGTACGACCTACGTTTCTGGTGAGAGTGAGCAAAAAGCCTCTTCCCTTTGCCTGTGCTTTGTGTCATTGTGCAGGATTCATTGTTTTAGGCAGCAAATGAAGTTTTCCTCTTGACCCTTCTGCTCAGTTTGTGTATGCATTCATCTGCTTGGTGCTGATGGTGGTCTGAAGTAGGAGCCTTGCATAATGACACAAAGCCCTGAGCGGAAGACTGCAGCAGTGCCAGTGGTGAAGTTTCTCTGCACTCAGTGCCCTGACGCACACGCCCGGGCTCTGATGTTCTGCCCAGACTTTAGCAGCAGAGCTGGCAAAGAGGAACAGCTGCCACAGTGGACTTAGAAACGTGTCCGAACAAATTTACAGCCTGATGATGAACCGAAGGGCAGAATCAGCCACCAGCTGCCGTCACATGCTTCACTTATGCCATTATCAGCTGGTCAGTTTTTTTGCAGACAGGAAGGTTTTAGTTACAGTTTGGTGACAAAATCAAATGTGCACATTTTTCTCGTCCCAAATGTGGTTGAACACACAAAGCTACGCTGAGTTATTAGAAAATCTCAAATAGATTGCTCATGTGGTTTCAGAATTAGGTATGATAATGTGTTGTAAAAGGTTGGGTGTCCATGATTTACGTATTTATCCTCCCCCCACCCCAACCCCCATCACCCAACGTGATGCTAGTCAGCGCAGGCGTCTGTTAGCTGACGTAACAGATCTGGCCGTTTGGCGCTTTCCTCCGAGAGCATTTAGCTGCCCTGTGATGTTGCGTGAGTGGCAGTTCAAAAAGATCCAGTGGCTTCACGGGTCTCTGTGTTTGCCTTCACCCTCCTAGCATTGATAATATCATGTGATTGGGGTCCTAACTAGTGGGTGTAATTGGAGACGACTAAATTGGGGAGAAAATCAGAGGGCGAAAAAAAAGAAATCATGCACTGAAATGAGCAGAAAAATGCAGTTCTTGGTAGAGCCGGGGTGTCGAACTCGACCACTTAAAGGGCCATTTTACAAAATAAGGGCCATATCTAAACAAATCTGTGGGCCAAAAAACACCTATGTTTTTATGTTGTGCTTTAAAATGAACACTGTTTATTCAAAATACGCAAAAACTTCAACAGTAAAATTCAGGCACTTGTAGTAGAGCTTGAAATAGTATTTAAATGTCCCCAGGAGCTCAATCTATTTCCTTAAATTAGACACCTGACATCCTTGCTTTACATTAAGACTCTGCTGAGCTAATGTTAGGTGTCAATGAAGCTAATGAGTTTGGTGAAATGGCTGGTGTGGAATTTTGAAGACCACTGTCCCACAGATTGACTCCTGCTGTTGATGTAGGAGAGTCAGAGAGAACATCACATTGCAGTGCATGCTGGGGACTGTAGTGCAGGGCATTGTGAAATGGGTGAATATTAATAGAAAATGAAAGTACTTCTGCAGGCCAGAGAGGATTGGGCCCTGTGTTTGACGCATGGTGTTCTTAATGTGTTTTTAATTAGAACATCATCAGAACATGTCATTTGACCAAGGCTGCTCAAACTTTTGCGTATGACTGTATAAAAATGGACAGAAGTAGGTCACATAGTTAAAACAGCAGCAGCCGCCATCTGTAAGCCTGAATTGCGTCTTTTTTAATATGTAAAAGTATATACAGTGCGAGAAACCACGTAAGCTAGTCTACTCTGTGTATCCAAGGGTGTTTTCGCATCCAGCTTGTTTCTCTATAGAAAAGCATTTCCAGTAGAATGGGGCATTGTGGAGTGAGCCAAGGTCACCATGCTCCAAGCGACAGGTAGAGGGGTAAAAAGCCCCCCAGCATTGGGCTGTGGAGCAGTCTTCTCGGGAGTGATGGAGTACCTTTTGAATGACTTGGAGTGATATTTGTTATCAAAACGAATCATCTGTTATCAATATCTGACCTCACTATTGCTCTTGTGGCTGCAAATCCTCACAGCAATGTTCTAACATCTAGTGTAAAGCCTCCCCAGAAGAGTAGAGGCTGTCCCTGCGGCAAAGAGGGACAAACTCCCTTGATTTCTGAAGAAACACTGCCGGAGCTGATGACTACAAACTGTTATAAACCATGTCGTTTTTTAGAGATCGGACTTCAGAGCCAGGATGTCTTGGCTGATGGATTACATGAGCAGAAAGGGAGAAATGGTGTAAACTTGATTTTTGCTTTAATATATACAGTATAAAGTCAACAAACTGTCAACACGGCAGCGCAATTAAGAGGAAATTTAAATGACATGCATTCTTGGATTATATCACGCAGGTGCGGAGTGTATAAACACTGCTCACGCCTGTAGCGGACACCACTGTATTCAAGTCCATTACATTTAACTGCTTCACTGCTTCCAGACTGTTCTAGTAGACAAACCATGTGTGCTGTCTGTGACATTTTGACCTCTAGGGGGCCGCGTTTAGTGTAAAGTAACTTTTCAGATGGCTTGTAGGGATTTCAGAAGAGATTTACAGCTCCGCAACGTATAAGCATTGAGTCTTCAAAGCATGTAGATGTCTTTCTCTCACTCTGTCTTGCTGTGTGTTTCTCTTTATCTTTCTCTGTATATCTCTGTTCTCTCACTCTACCAGTGTCTTTAACTCTTAGATGTTAAGGTTGTCAACAGCAATAACAGAAGGTGCAATTAGTGGTGGGCGATATGGCAAAAAAGGTCCTACGTTATATTATCTTTAATAGTTATGTAGATACTTATTAACAATACGTGCCACAAATATGTAACTAGTAGTGATGTTTGTTAGATTTATAACAAATACATCAGTTTTTCCTCCTGTAAATACACAAATGTCTTGATAGTTGTGTAACATTGTATTGTTTCTTAATTAATTGCACAAGTGCAATAAGATGAAATGCTTTTTGTCCAACTACTTGTTTTCTGATTGTAACAGGACATGCATAATTGCTGTGATTATGAAAGTATTTACACTCTGCACAGCAGCTTTCCTAGCATTCAGCTAGCTGTAATAGTATACATGTGTTGTGACGTGGGAACTGAAGTTCTAGCCTTAAACTATTTTGTAATATGACTGTATTTACACAGCAACTGTATCTTTAAAAGTAACTTTTGTTATAAAAATAAATTGTGTTGTAGTTTACTGTCCCAAAAGGAGCGTCTGGATTGCCTGTGTATAATTTCTCTGTACCTGTGTAACGACACAGGAACAGTCCACTTATTTTAAAGTGTAGTTTTTGCATAGTTACTGTGGAATATCTGTGTAACATGGTGGCCTAGTCAACTTAATGAAATGTCACAGTAACTACATAAAGGTCATTTTTTTGCAGAGAAATGGACGCCTGCTGTTGTAAATACCATCACGTTACAGAATTTAAAACCAAGAGGGTTAAGAGGTTTTAAACCAGAGCTTTGGTTACATCATGCAAATATACTACTGCAGCCAGCTAAATCTTACGAACATGAGCTGTGCAGATGCAGTGCATGCACTCTTAAACTGTAGGTAAGCACAGACCTCCTGTTTCAATAAGAAAAGTCTTGTTGGAAAAACAGCAGTTAATACTCTTACTCATTTGTCGTTATATAAGCTGTGCTACGCTGAGCCATCTGTAGCAGTGAATACAACAGCAGGAGCCACGTAGTCATTGCATGTAGTTAATGTGTATCTACGGTTGTCATAGACACAGTGTAAAGTGCAACCACAAAAATATTTCATAAGACATTTTCACAACACGATACACATCACAATATTTGGTGTTTCTAACAGAACCAGTAATGCCACATTTTAAAAATACCACCAAAAACTATGGAAACATCTTCAGTGTTTCAGGTTCTATCCTGCACCAAACCCATATTAACGGGACTAATTAAGCTCTCTTTGTAATTCCACACATTTGGTCAGAGTTCTCTAAATATCCATTACATGTTTTGTAAAGCATATTGTGATGTGACGTAATTTATCATGATAATGATAAATATTGTCATAGTACTCGCCCATAAGAGCATAGTGCTCTTTCTAACTCGGTTCGCTTTGAGAAGTGGAGCAATTCTGACAAACAGGAGATTCTAAACCACATTTTTGTTTGAGTAGAAGAGATTTTCTTATGATATGTTTAACATATTGAAAAAGAGAAAACCTCAAAATTAGAGTGTGTCTAACTTATGCACAGGCCACAATTTATGTTTTATATTTGTTCTCAATTTGTTAATTTCTGCTAATGAACTGTAAGTGTGTTCTCTGTAGAGGATGTGTTCATTTCACTTAGAGAATCAACAAAATAGCCCTGCAATGGACTAGCGACCTGTCCAGGGTGTATCCTGCCTTCTGCCCGATGACAGCTGGGATAGGCTCCAGCACCCCCCATCCCCCCAATATCCCCCACACCCCAGCGCCACGACCCAGAAAGAGAATCGGCTTAGAAGGGGTGTGTGTGTGTGTGTGGGTGTGTGTGTGTGTGTGTGTGTGTGTGTGTGTGTGTGTGTGTGTGTGTGTGTGTGTGTGTGTGTGTGTGTGTGAATCAACCAAATATCTCATTTGACCAGGGGCGCCCAAACTTAAGGCAGTAATATGTAATTCCGTATTTATATCTGAATAATATAGCAAAATAGTGTAACTTCGAAGGGTTAATTCTTTGTCCGTCTCACCCTACAGGGTACAGGTGAGTTATTACGGTCTTACAGCTGAGTTATTACCATGTTATTACCAAAAGATCAGCAGTGTGTAGGAGTGAGATAGCCACAGCACCTCATCCCACGCTCACCTCTCTCTCCTAAAAGCAGTGCTGGCTTTAAACCTGAACAACACCCCCAGCTGCACAGAGCATCCAAGAAATATTTGATATGTCATAAAATTTATCATCGTTGCCCCTACACGGACCGAAGAGGCTACATTAATCCATACCATTATAGCTAAGCATGATACAGCCCATTAATCACAGGCCTGCCCCCCCTCCCCCGCTCATATTTGAAATCTTTATGACACCTCAGCAGCTGAGTGGGTTACTCCTTCTGTACAGTGGTCTCTCTGTCTCACGAATGGGAGGTGTGGGTTAGTGTGGTCTGCGCCCCTTTTACTGTTTGTCATAATGCTCGGCCTCCAACTGATGGATCACAGCAGAGACTTCCTGACTTTTCCCATGTTAACTGTATGTCACCGTGCAGCGTTGCGTGAGTGCGTACGATGGAGGCTGCGTTTCAGTTTGGGAGTCAGTAGTCTTTTCAAGGTTCTTGCGGGTGTGTGGTTTATGTTAGCTGTGCATGTTCTCAGAGGCAGCTGATTGTAACTTATGGTCCACGTGAGTTATGTACGTGATTGCGGCCAGTGTGCTTTTTCTCTCCGCGAGGTGTAAGGAATGAGTATGTGGCAGTGTGAATGCTTAATGGACTGTGCTTGATAGGACGAAGTGTCTGAGCTTTACTTTGAGGAACACTGTACCCCCACACACAGAAGGTAGAAGGTTTATATAACTGTTCAGTCAAGAGCACAATTACTTGTCATATGCAAAAGGTTTTGAAGTACATGGTTAAGTGACGTATTTTGCACATGAAAATAAATTAACTCTACTTCCTCTACAGATAACACACTTAAATAATAACACACATGTTTATGTTAAATTCAACTAATAAAAGTAACTTTGCATTGAAATAAGTACAACAGTATAGCAGAGGTCCTGGGGCAAGACTCCTAATGTTAGTCACCTTACGTTGTAAAGGCTGTTGAACACAGATTCAACGCAACATGACATGCCATGTTTTTCGTATAAGGTTCATGCTGGGGGGGTGGGGATGGCGATTGGGGGGGGGGGGGTCGTTTCACTGCCTCATTCAGGAGCACTTTCACACAAAGCTTGGATCACAGTTACTCAGTTCCAGCTGCCGACATTCGTCAAACGGCTCACTGGTAGAGAGGTTGGACGGTTGTTCCACAGATCACCAATAGTGAAACCATCCTCCTCTTAAAGACATCGCAGACAGATTAGATGTACTCTCAGTGTGAGTGATGGGAGAGAGGCTGGACAGAGAAGCAACTCTCCTTTTAAGCCAGGCGTACACTGTGATTTTAGCCCTATTTGGTCTAAGCCAACTGAATTTCACAATCAGGCCGATTTTCAGCTTCATCGGCCGTTGCTTGCTGTGCAGTGTGAGAGGAGAAATGATGCCCAATTAACTGCCCAAACGAGCTCCAATTGAGCAGTCAGACGGTTGGATGGATTTCTGAAATGTCCGAAATTTTGGTCGCTTGTCTCACATTCTGAGCAGCCTCACAAACTGATTCCACAAAGTCGCACCCAAAACCACCACACCTGCATGGAGGCGAAAAAGTCCACGTTGATCAGCGTCCATGAATGCAGACTTTGCTCCATATGATCGTGTGGCACCAGTTATCGAAGCTGATGTCGGTGTGTCAAGGGCTGAATCTGGCTTCTACACCAAAATAGTGCACTGTTGGTCCAGTATGGAACTGTGCACGCATGACTGAATCTCAGAAGGCTGATTAGACATGTGATGGAAGCATGAAGCTTGGGTTGTTATGGGATCAAAAATTCAACTCGGATGAACTTTTCCATCATACACTGGAGTATAATGGTAAGAGGTCAAATTACCTCCCACAAGCCAATCATGTAGTTTAGTAACCTCTCGTGTGAAGAGTAACGTAACGGTCATAATTTACCATTGACCACTTCTCATACAGTCATCATGATAGCCATCATCTTCATAAACATTACAGGTAACACTTCACTGTAGGATGCTGTTCGTAAGGCTACATGACGCCTACGTAAGCGTGTCATGCCAACTGACATAACCCTTCGTCAATGTTTATAAATGCTTATTCCAATAGGTGTCATTTTCTATAAAGGTTGCATTTACCATTTTTGAACAAACTTAACCAGAGTAGCCTCCGTGACAGATAATGCCTGAACAAGTGTTTGTAAACAGTTATGTAGGGTTATGTCAGTTGTCACCACAGGCTTATGTGGGTGTCATGTAGCCTTATGAACAGCACCCTACAGTAAAGTATTATCACATTGAGTTTTATGTATGTATTTTGCAGGCGTAATATCAGAATATTATTGTGAATGCAGCCTCTGCTAAATATGTGAATGCAAATATATTTAATTTAAATACTGCTTTAAATAGATCTGCGTCTAAACTGTATATCGGTTACAAGAGTAAAATACATCCGCACAGCTGCATGCACTTAAAGGTTTTTTAGATGGGTGTCCATTTAGCATGGCTGAGCGTAATGTCGTACCCTGACTACCATTAGATGGTACATCACTTAGTCCCCATACAATAAGAACAGCAATTTGTTCATAGCTTTTTCAAGGTTGAGGCTTTGGACCCTATATTTTGACTGTTGCATCTAATGACCAATCCTGCAATGTTCCCATCCGCATGGTAAGGAAATGAGCTTGAATGATTCAGACCAATTACAGTTTGCAGGTCCCCTGAGACAATGTTAAAAAGTCTGGTTGCAGCTATCTAACCTCAGATTGAGCACTAGTGCTACTTCCCACAAGATCTGGAAGGGAGTTTAGTAATTCCATCCCTTCAGAAACTGCAAATTTGGGCTGCTGCGTTTGTCTATTATCTGCCACCCTGCCCTAGATGGGCAGGCCAAATTGAATGTCCTTGTGTGGCCCCGACACAGTGGGCACCCGCCTGGTGGAGATGGCAGTGCCTCGATGGCCTCTGGACACAGTCTTTTCAGTGGAGCCATGGTTTGGGCACCCCTCGGAGGAAGAAAGCCGTTTTGTCTCGAAGAAACCCACGGAGAACATAAAATGTCAAAACGGCCCTAAGCTGCCAAGGCTACCACATAGCGGAGAGGGAAAATGAGCACGGAAACGTAAAAGTGTGCTTGAATGCTCCACGCTTCTGAAAGAGAAACCGCTGTCCACGTTTGAAAGCATCCTTTTATTGGGTTGAAAACGCAGGCGTTTTGTTGCACAGGCAGGGCTGCAGGCGCCTCGTGGCCCAGCTGCGGCCAAACTGATCACAGCCCTCAAATTAGAGCTCAGGGCCCTGGAGCCAATGACAGGGAGGAGAGGAAAAAGAAAGCCAGGAAAACAAGCGGGAAAAAAGTGGGGCAAAACAACAAAAACATCAACAAGTACCCGATTCATTACAGGATCTTTTTGGCTGGAGGTCTGAGGCTGGTCCGGCAGTGGTCGGCCCGACCCTGGGGGCTTTGTGGGATCGGACGTCGGGCCCATCCGCGCTGGATTTGCTGCTCATTCGGAGGGGCTAAAAGAGCCGGCATGTTTTCGGAACATCGAGACCTCAAAACACAAGCGGCTAAATGGCTGTTTGAGCCAGTCGTGCGAGTGTCCAATGTGTGCCTCCAGTCCTGTGGAGAGTTTCCACTCAACCTCTGATTATGGAGGACATTTGATTGATATGATTATTTCTTCAAACACTACAGTTTCTAGTTTGTTCTTTGTTTATTTACTGGGGCAAACAAGAAAGCTCTTCTGAGTCATCTCGTCAGCTCTGCAGGAACAGTTTGGGCAGTTTGTCAGGTTGTGTCTTGCAATCTTAACGTTCGGGACGTCAATCCTTCCACTGCTTTTCCAGTGTTTGTTCAAACACATCGCACATATCTGACTTAATCTTTGTTTATGTGGTGGATAACGCTATACAGGCCAGATAACTCTGCTCTGATAAGTCATGCTTTACTTTCCTAATGCCAAGAGCTTTCTGCGCCTGCGGTAAGTCACTACTGAAACGTCTGTGCTCAGACCTCAGTGTGAGTTAAGTTTTTCTCTTTGTTTTGACCTCCATCTTTCATTGTCTGTCGCTCCATCTCCCTGTTTTAGACAGATTGACATTTAATTGAAAGCAGCCTTGTCTGTAAGTGCACCAGTTCTTTCTTTCTTTCTGTTTGTTTCTCCTTCACACGTTTACATACATACATTACTGTTTGAAAGTTTTCATTGTTTTCAAACATATAAAGCCAAGTTGGTTTCAGACATGTTTAAATTGAATTTGTGAGGCAAATCCTCCACGATTTATAGCTTTCAGAAAGAACTGTGGGAAGCGAGGCAACTGTAAAAGCTTCAGTAATGTTAGATGTGTCCAGAATGTTGAGCAGAGCTGTGGAACATTGAGAACTTAGTTGTGATAAATTTAGGCTCAACTCCATTTCACCCCTCGCCCCAACCACCTTACCCCTCCCTTTTACGCGTTCACGTCTAGGGGAAGGGTGTCCTGATTCTTGTAGAGATAGAGGGGTAGGGTGAAGTGTTGGGCTACATGGCCCTCCAAACTGAGGTTTTTCAGAGACGCACTCCAAACTGAGTGTTATGCGAAAAAAAAGAAAAACTGGCAAGAACAAGAGACCAAAGAAACCCACAAATGTGAGAATTTTCTCCATTAAAAATTGTGATGACTATTGTATTATTTTAGTTTAATATTGTTTTGATGTATTATGTCCTTTTCTTCATAACAAGTTTAAAAATCACTAGTAGTTTTCTGATGTCTTGGTAGCTAGCTTGCTAAATTTCCCATTCCACCTTAAATGATGCAGGGGTTACATTCTGCTGCTTCCCGGTGTCAAATCCAGGTTCAGAAAGTAAAATCCTTCCCAGGATTTTGTTCCAACAGGCTGGACAGCTCTGCTGGAGGTGTGATCTAACTAGAGAAGCCAGCCTGTTGGAACAAAATCCTGGGAAGGACTTTTACTTTCTGGACCTGAATTTGACACCTCTGTGAATCAGGCATCTATATTTGCTGCATCATTCAAGGTGGAACGGAAACATTCAAACGAGAAGCTGGTGAATAGCTGACTTCAGCTTCACGCCACAGAATTATGGGTGGCTGATTAGTGAGATTGCTGAACTTTACCCTCTTCTGCTGTCACTGCAGATGGACAGGGTGGTCTACAGAGCAGCACTAGTGGCTGTTAATGAGGCAATGCTCTTCTTTATTTGACGGTCCCATTTCGTAGGGAATATTTCAACCACTACCCTTTGTAGCTCAGTTCCAAGGGACAAAGTGACACTCAGAAACAAGGGGATGGGATTTGGCCTTAAAAATGCCTCATATTTGAAAACTGAGGCAGATAACTTGACACAAACTGCTAGGATGTTTTGCCTCTCACTGACTCTTAATATCTTTTTCATTTTGCCATTGACTCTCCATCCAACTGTTTCATGTGGCAGAAATCCCAGTAACCCTTAAAAGTCTCAGTTATTACCAAAGATGGTTTCACTCGTAACTCGGTGAAACAAGCAGAGACGTTCTGTTGAAAAAGTGAATTCTGAGCCTTTGATCAATGAAGCATTTTCTTTTGTAAGTGGCACATTTTACATTTCACTGCTCTCAGAACAAAACCTTGCATCTCCAAAATGGTAAATTTACAGGAGAGGAAAAAACTTACTTTACTTTTAATGTAAGTCATTGGAACCAGACTTTTTTTCCAAGTATTTTTGGTTTTGGGCTGTTTTTCTGGTCCATTCATCATGACATTTACACACAATATAAAGGCCAACAGGTATTTTCAAATTATGTCAAAAACTGAAAGAATGGAGATTGGAGGTTTTGTTCCAGCAGCAGTGATATATGACCACACGTCTGTAGGGCTGTTTAGAATCTCATTAATAATATTTGTACTGACTATAGACTCCAGACAGAGCTGTGTGTTGCCATTGGTTGCCAACTATTATACATCCACAAAAAAAAAATACGATACAAGGTTTTGTTCTGACAGCAGCAATTTATTTACTGCCATGTTTCAATCAAAACAACAAAATATGCCAAACATGCACACTCGAACCTGGTGATACTGAATGTGAATTGAATGTAAGTATAAGTAGGTCACTGTGTAATTACACTGGCAGTGTTGTAATTATATTTGAATAATATAGCAAAAGTAGTGTCATCTTCCAACATTGGCTTTTCTACAGTTAAACTCAAAGTCTGTGTTGATTGAGCCTCTCCAGTAGCTTCAGAAAGCAGGAAAGAAACAGGTAGAGCTTGCCTGAAACATGTGGTTTGTATTTTTGAAAATGGATACAGCATGGAAATGTTTGCACGTTTTAAGTGTTTGGGTGCTCTCTTTTCTTTTAGCCACCTGAGCTGAAACCTTTAAAGGTAATGTGGGAGAGGGTTGGAATGTCGGGCTAAACGCTCCTACTTTTTAACAGCAGGGAATTAATAAAATGACTTTTCCAGACATATTGAGCTGGTTTGCACACCTTCCCTTAATACACCCACTCCCTCACTCATTTACTAATGTAGGATAAGCACACTATTCATACTTTGGCTTCTGCGGTGGTCCATTATGACTCTCCTGAAAACTGAAATCCAGACACAGGTATGAAGAGAGCAGCAGAAGCCTGTTAAAACATCATGAGGCCGGCGCAGTGTTTAAGTGTGTTAATGCCAAGTAGCAAGTGCAGTGAATAAACCCAGAGCTTTGAGAGCGAGAGAATATGAGAACAGCCACCAAACCAATGCTAAATATACAACCAGTGCTAAAGAAGGAACTCATTTTGGGATTTGTTTGATGCATGTCATGTTGACCACAGCATAGCGGTTGTGTTTCTGTTTTGACGTCTTCAAATCCATCAGATGAATATTGCAAGTCTGCATGTTTATTACTAGAGATGTTGCAATGCCAAAATGTTGGTTGTCAACGCTGAATTGAAATTACACGATTCTCAATGCACTTAAAATTAATAGCATGAAAGCAAAACTTCACTATTCACATAATTATTGTTAAATTCACAGAGCAGCCTTTTCTTCATTTAATTTACAGTCAGGCTGTCTATTAAGTACAAGTTACTCATTTTTCTGCACCACACAAAAAAGCAAAAAACTTAAATTTAACAAAATTAGACAAAAGCCTCAACAGTCTTCAGTGGTCAGTGCTGCTGGAGTTTTTAAACACTGTGTCCACTCACCGTCCACTCTATTAGACACACCTACCTTGTCTGTCCACCTTGTAGATGTAAAGTCAGAGACGACAGCTCATCTGCTGCTGCAGTTTGTGTTGGTCATCCTCTAGTTGTCCTTCATCAGTCGTCACAGGACGCTGCTCACAGGACACTGTTGGCTGGATATGTTTTGTTGGTGGACTGATTTGTTTTGTTGGGCAGCACTGCTGTGTCAGCACAACACACACTAACACTCCACCACCACCAACACATCAGGGTTATGTAGTGCTGGGAATGATCCACCACCCAAATGGAACCTGCTCTGTGAGGTTCCATGGGGGTCCTGACCACTGAAGAACAGGGTAAAACGGGGCTAACAAAGTATCAGAGAAACAGATGGACTACAGTCTGTAACTGTAGAACTACAAAGTGCACCTATATATAGACGACTGCACCGAAGCCAAGCTTGTCCACTCTTATTTTAACGATGAACAGAGTAAGCAAAAGTAAAATGGAAACGTTGTGTGTTCAGAATTGCTTTTTGTGCAAATCATATCTCATCTCCCTTTAGGGGTCGCCACAGCGGATCATCTGCCTCCATCTTGCCCTATCCATTGCCTCCTGTACTTTCACACCAACCATCTCCATGTCCACCTTCACTACATCCATAAACCTTCTCTGAGGTCTACCTCTTCTCCTTCTACCCGGCAGCTCCATCTCCAACATTCTTTGACCAATATATCCACTATTCCTCCACAACACATGTCCAAACCATCTCAACCTGGCCTCTCTGGCTTTATCTCCAAACTGCTCCACCTTCACTGTCCCTCTGATCTGCTCATTTCTAATCTTGTCCATCCTTGTCACTCCCAACAAAAATCTCAGCATCTTCATCTCCGCCACCTCCAGCTCAGTCTCCTGTCTTTTAGACAGAGCCACAGTCTCCAAACCGTCCATCATAGCAGGACGCACTACTGTCTTGTAGACCTTCCCTTTCACTCTTGCTGCTATCCTTCTGTCACACATCAGCCCTGACACCCATCTCCACCCACTCCATCCTGCCTGCACCCTCTTCTTCACCTCTTTTCTACACTGTCCATTGCTCTGGATGGTTGACCCAAGATATTTGAAGTCATCCACCTTTACGACCTCTACTCCTTGCATCTTCACCTTTCCACCTGCCTCCCTCTCATTCACACACATGTATTCCATCTTATCCCTACTGACCTTCATTCCTCTCCTCTCCAGTGCAAACCTCCACCTCTCCAGATTCTCTTCCACCTGCTCTCTACTCTCATCACAGATTACAATGTCATCTGCAAACATCATGGTCCATGGAGCCTCCTGCCTGACCTCATCGGTCAACCTGTCCATCACCATTGCAAACAAGAAAGGGCTCAAAGCTGATCTCTGATGTAACCCAACCTTCACCTTGACCACTCCAACCATTTGTCCCTCCAACTGCACACCTCACCACTGTCTCACTATCCTCATACATGTCCTGCACCACCCTAACATACTTTTCAGCTACACCTGACTTCCTCATACAGTACCACAGTTCCTCTCTTGGCACCCTATCATATGCCTTCTCTAGATGCACAAAGACACCATGTAGCTCCTTCTGACCTTCTCTGTACTTCTCTACCAACAGTCTCAACGCAAAGATTGCATCTGTGGTACTGAAACCAAACTGCTGCTCACTGATCTGAACCTCTCGCCTTAGCCTTGCTTCAACAACTCTTTCCCATACCTTCTTGGTGTGGCTCATCAACTTTATACCTATGTAGTTACTGCAGCTCTGCACATCACCCTTGTTCTTAAAGTATAATTCATTGCTCATGATATATATTAATAAAGATTAGATTTTAATATATATTTAAGCATTAAATAATATACAGCTTTAAATTGCAGCTTATGAAGTAATATTTCATATTTCATAGTCTTTAGCTTTGCATTGTAGCTGTTGTAAAAAAAAACAAAACTAATGGTGATGTTAAAGGAGGGAAAAAATGTGCATTTCTTAAAAGTTTGGACTCGTTTTGGTTTGTTCATACAATTACAGTATGTTGTAATATATTGCCTATAAATTCAGAAGTATAATGTAATACTTTCAGTATATTGCTTTTTTTGTAAGGGGAATGGAGAGAACTTTTTTACTAGCTCTAATTTCCCTCAGTCGTTGAGTGGGGCTCCTTTGTATCTGCAAGTCAATGAAAAAGACAGATACAAGAGGAAAGAAGAGCGAATGTAGAATGAGGTCATGAACTCTTCGAGGGTCTGTGAGGTGCTGTGAAGAGGTCAGACTTCTCTCGCTGTATAAGAAAGGCTCTCATTAAGATGTTCCCGCTCGTGTGACCCCAATTACGAGATTAACAAAAGGCCTTTGATATCACTGGGAATTAAGTGTGACAGCTGCTAATCATGACTCAGCACATTTTCAATTAGCTCCATTCTTTTGACTTGGCGTCAGCGATTTTGAGGGGTAAGGGCGACGTGAAGAAGATGATAATGCCGGAGAACTAAAATAATTGTGAAAATGATTAGATTAAGCGAACAAATGAGTTCTCCAGTCGGGACGGAAACCAGAGACCTGAGGTCAGCGTTCCTGCCAATTACTATCAGAGCAGCGCGGAGAGAAAGAGAGAGAACATAAACAAGAGGCTGAGGTATGCTGTGAGAAAAGGTGAAAATTTAGAAACTGTGCACACCAAGAGAGTGAGGCGGTGAGGGAGAGGAGGAAAACTGCGTCCATATGAAACGCTGGGCTCGGTTCAGGGCTTGAAGTCTCCGTGCTTTCCCCGGGCTCTGTAACCTGAGCAGGCCTGGCTCTCTGTGAGTGATTCTGGTCTTAATGTCTATCAGAGCCTAATGTGTATCTTCTGAGCGCTGCATTCTATCAACTCCATATCTGCCCTCACAGCGTAAGGAATTTGAGTGAAAGCAGGGAGGATCCAGCTGGATTCCTGTATACACACACACACACACACACACACACACACACAAACACACAAACTCACACATGACTCCGAAACATTCCGAATCTAGTTTCCTGTTAAACTGCATTATGTGTGGATGTGTGAGGCCGCTAAACTATTACAATTAGAAAGGCTACTTAACACAGTCTAGCTCTCTCTTCCACTACTAGTCTCTCTCTCTCTCTCTCTCTCTCTCTCTCTCTCTCTCTCTCTCTCTCTCATCTTTCTTCTTCCTCTCTTCTCTTACTTTCTTTTTTCCCGCTTTACTATCTCTGTCTCTCACTGGCTCCTTCCTTGCTCGTTCTTTTTCCTCTCTCCCTCTCGCTCTGCCCTCCTCGTTTCTCTCTGCACCCTCTTTCCTCCTCTCTATTCCTCTGTTCTTTTCTCTATCACTCTGTTACCCTTGTTTGTCACTCTCTACCCCTCTATCCCCCTCTTTGCCCTCTATTCTCTATCATTTTGTCCTCTTTGCCTCTATCTCTCTGTCCTTCACTTATTCTATCCCTCTATACTTCTCAGTTAATCCTTCAGCCCCCCTCTTTTCTCTCGGTCCCTTTCTCAATCTTTCTTCCCTTCATCCTGCTCCCTCTATTCTTCTCTCCTCCTTTTCTGTATATTTTTACTCACCTCTTTTCTGTCTATTCCTCTACTCTTCTCTTATACCTTTATTCCCCTCCCTCTGTCCATCTCTATTTATTCTCTGTCCGTCTGTCTTGTTTCTCTCTGTCCCTCTATTCATCTCTTTTCTATCTCTTATTCTTCTCTCTTGCGCTCTCTCTCTCTCTCTTGCGCCTTCTCTCTCTCGTGTTCTCTCTCTCTCTCGCTCTCACTCGCTCTCTCGCGCTCTCTCTCTCTCTCTCTCTCCCCCCTCTGTCTTCATTCCCCAGAATCCCTCACAGCCCTCTTCTCTCTTCACCTTCCTCTGTGTCCTCACTCCTTTTTCTCGTCTTTATAGCTCATTTGTGCTTTGCCTCGTTTCATCATGTTGCCACCTGGGAGCAGCAGCTCTGAAGGCCTGCACAGTCCAGCTAAACCTTCTGAACTTTGAGCGGATCTGGTTTCTCAACTCTTTCTCTTGTGCTGTCTCGCTCTCGTTCACACTTAGGCTTACATACACACTGTCTCTGTGCCTCTTTCTCTCCTTCTCTCTCCTCTTCCCCTCCTTCTCCCCCAGGTCCATTGTCTCTGTACCCTGCTCCAGTTTCTGGCTCGTGCTGTGTGAAACATGGCTGCTCGGCCAAAATAAGTCACCGAGATTTAGTGGCTTACTCTAATACAGGGTGCATGATGTCATAGACTGGATCATTGGCTGCAGTCAAAGGGCACATATGGACATTAGTAGCAATTTGTCTCCCCACCATAACCTCTCCATCTTTCACCCCGCTCGTGAAGGGGCACTCTGCGCCACATTTCCCCCCTGCATGAGCTCCTCTTCCGCTCTCTGAGTGGCATCAGTGTAACAGCCCTCACCTGTTTTCAAAACAGGGAAATGAAGTAGATGGTTTATGGAGAGTTCAGCTGCAGGTCCATTTGAAAGTAATCTCTGTGTTATTGTTGGTTGGGAGGGAACTGGCTCAAGCTGCGGGGGAAAGAGGCTCCTCTGCAAGAGGTACGTCAGTCAGATAAACTCTAATGGTAGATGTATAATAGAGCACAACCGAAAGTAACACACATCTCCGTCTGGTGTCTATACTCAGTTGAAATATTATTTATGAGATTCTAAACAGCCCTACAGATGTGCCATCGTGTATCACCGCTGTCGGAACAAGAGATACCAGGTTTTTTTCCAATAGCAGTGATACCAGGAAACTTGTTGTATGTTGTAACAATTGAAAAATGTTTTAATTAGACATTTAAAAAAATATAACTATTACATTCATCAAAAACCTCCTAGATTTATTCTTATATTGATGGAAGGTGCTTGGATACTTTTGGTTTTTCTTATTGGGGTAGTTTGTGATAATAAATTTAGGCTGTGATTACAATATTAAATAAGGTTTTTTTAAAAACTTGAATATTTCAACAACATTAAACATTTTTGTACAAAAAGACTGCCATGGGATTATGAATGGTTTATAATCAGTTTTTTACAAAGATGGTCTTATTTTAAAGTGGGACCAGCATTTCAATAAATTAAACTTCTCATATTATTACACCATAATAAAAACCCTAGCAGGAATGTTTTTAAATTTGTGCCTCATGCATCTATTTGTAATGAAATACCATGTGCCAAAGTATATGTATATATTTGTGCTGATATTGTGCAGAACCTACAGTGCCTTGCAAAAGTACTAAACCCACTGAATAGTCTGCAGGTCAGTCACCTGTATTACAAATGACACTTTGATATTATTATTTTTCAAGACTGACCATCGAAATTAATTTAAAGCGATGTTGGCTTTATGTAAGAAAATATTCTATGACAAAAATGACTGAAAAATGCTGCTTGCATAAGCATTCAACGTCTGTGTGTTGTAGATGCTCCTAGCTAATGCACATGAAGGATTTTGCCCTAAAAACAACAGAACTGGCTTTCAACTGGCCCTCTACCTGTGAATCATTAAAAAGTTCACCTTTTCTAGATAAAAGACCCCCTTAATTCAGTTACTATTAGTCAGACTGTAAATCTGAACAAATGATGTGAAAATGAAGACCAAACTGCATTCTAAGTCAGCAAGCCTAGCGTAGCTGTTAGCTATGTTAAACAGCACAACACTTAACCTCTTAAACTCTTTGGAACCACTGCTGGCTCCAAAATGCACTCCATCATATTCTTCATAACTTTCATATTTCATAAGCTCCATTCAGAAGCTGGGCGTCATATGAGGCTGTAACTCTTCTCTCCAGTCTAATAGACGGTGATGTCATTTTAAACCCTTATAATAAAAGAAGCTGAACTCAGTTGTTTCCTACTGAAAGTCGACCCGTTTTTCCCCAAATCTGGGCTATAAACTATAAACAGACGACGTCTCTTCAGTGATCTGCTCTGGAAACATTACTTTTATAAAACAAATACAAAGAGCGTCTGAGATTTTTGGCTTTCAGCTGTAAATTGTAAGCATGTAGGAATAAGTGTAGATCATAAAACACATGTTCTGTTAATTTGAGGGGAGCTTTTACAAATAACTAAATAAATAAAGATTTAGATTTATTTCATGCAGTTACTGAATAATTTCCCTTAAGATTTGGTCATATAAATTCGGATGGACAAACCAAAATATTCTTCCATTCCATTTTTGACAGTTGTAGAAGCTTTAGCAGTAAATGGTGAGGAGCTGGACCTAAAATGACCAAGCAGAATCTGTATTTAGGCTAAATGTGTTGGTGTGCAGGGTGGCAGTGGGCTGTGAGAGTCTCTTATTCATATCCAGAACAGCACGTTTGTATAAACTTGTATTTATATAAGTTTGTCTTCATCTCATCTGTCTGCAAAGCTTAGTGCCGTAACTCTACACAGGTTTTATTTAGCAAACTGTAAGCTGTCCTTTTGTTTTTGGGGCTTACCGGCAATTTACGTCCTCTCATGAGATCATACTGGTGGACTATAGTATTTATAACAGGCTTTAACACATCTCTGCCTGTGTCCTGGATAGTACACTAGGTGGCCGGCAGTCATTCTTCATGATCGACAGTATTCTTTAGCCATCCACTACTGTGGTCTTCCAGTTTGTTTGCTATTGCTGAACTCACCAGTGAGCTCATGCTCTGCAGTGTACCAAACACTTCATTCTGACTTGGCTTTCTTGATTCTGTCTCTGTTTGATTTATTGTGATTTTTCAGCCTCATAACGTCCTGTTCTACTGGTTTTGACACATCTTGGCTCTGCATATTGAGCAAGTGCTGCATCTAGACTGCACTCTAGACCTTTTGGGACCTAAAATGGGATGAAATATTCAAAGGTTTGATTGGTCAAATTACATTAACGCATTCTCAACAGAAAACAGAGAGAACTTAAGAAGTTTTCAGTGGATTTTAGTGCACAATTTGCATGTATTCGCTGATTTTAACATATTGAAGTAAAACAACATCTCGTTTGGCAGCTTCTCATTCTAATTTGAACGAGAAGGTGAAGATTGGGAAGCTGGCAAATGAGAAACTGACTTGAGCCTCATAAAAAATCCAATATTGAGAGACATTTTGAGGAAAAGTTTCCTGCTGGAGATGCATGAAAAGCTTTTTTTTTGCCTATGCTAGTATATTAACACATACTGAGACAGATTTACGGCCAAGATGGTAAAATGTTACCTCAATAAAATGAACATGAAACATTGTGGCTCCAAAGGTGGTTTGACCTTTGTTGAAAGGTCTAAATGGCTAAAAATGTGGGTTGCTGACCCCTGCTCCAGGGACTATGCAATTAAATCTGATAATACGCAGTTCATCCTCATGGTTATTGTTATATTTCACATCTATATATGTATATTGTACTTATTATATACTTACCATATTTATAAATACAGTGCAATATATTACAACCTCTTCTGCGTTCAAGGCCACCACGGAGCCTGGCAGGTACAAATGAGCAAATTTTCTCTCTCCCTCTCTCTCCTCTTCATCTCTTTCTCTCGGTTTGGTGGTGGGAGTTGTTGGAAGTCCTGTGCAGGTGCTGTATGTCCCCCAGGCCCTGTAATCTTACAGCTTGAAGGCAAACTGTTTATTTTCCCTGTTTATTTTAAGTGAGCATGTGTGTTATTTTTTTTCCCCGAAAGGGGAAATGAATGATGTGTGTTCATGCTGGGAAAGCAGTGTGCGCTCTGGAGGCTGCTGTAGTCTATGCAGACTCGTTCCTCTCGCCCCTTTTTACCCACATCCTCTCTTCCGTTCCTTTCTCTCCTTCCATTTCTGGCCTCCTGAAGCCCATACTTTCTCTGTGGGCTCATTTCAGTGTTGAAGCTTAGGTGCGACAAGTCTGAGAGTGTAGGACTGAGTTCTCGCACCCGTGCCTAAATCCTATGCAGTAACCCTCCAGAGCATGTGGAACAAATTGTAGTGAAGAGGGGAATGTTCTGCCTTCCAGGAGAGTCAATATAGACTTATCCATGTTCCAGTTGGACCCCTCATCTCAGAGCCTCTGCTTTGCAGCTGTTTTCCTCAATGTGTGGTGGAATCCGGCCGCCTCTGAGGTGCGGTGAGGAAGTGTGAAGCTGCTGAGTGCAGGGTGTCAGAGGAGGCCGCTGGGGACTGGTCATTTGGGCTTTCTTTTGATCTGCGACTAAGTGTCTTGTTAACAGAGAGAAAACAAACTTCTGCCCCACACAGGCAATGTGGGCTGACCCTCAGCTTATTCTGAGGGAGTCTGTGGCACGTTTTTGTTTTTTGAATGCACCCCTCTGTATCTTCCTCTACAGTCGTCTTTCAAGTTGTTCCTCTCTCTTTCATTTTTAAACTTCAAATACATTTTTTCAGTTCTATTTCTTAAGTGGATGCTGCATGGCTTAAAAATCCCAAAGTTTTTGGACTGCTTACGCTACATGATCACATTCACTTTATCAGTTTTGATCAGTAAAAAAAACGCGTTGAATCTGACATTTTGAATTCTGAATTGAGACGCTTTCATATGTGTTAATGAAATCTGATATGTATCCGATCTGCAGCAGTGAGACTCATTCTGAGCAGCCAGATTGGAATTTGTGCGAGTTTTACATCAATCCAGCTCCACATACATCATAGTTTCATGCTGCTGAGACCTCAAACATTTGCAGTAATGTTTCTGTACAAAAATTAGAAGAGATTTATCCAAAACTCTCCGAAATGTCTGAACACGGCCGTGGGAGAATGAGGCTGCAGCGCCAAAGAACAGTTAAAAGTCTGAAAGCAACGTTTCGTGTAGTGTAGTGTTTAACACCTCTGCCTTCTACACTGTAGACTGGGGTTCAATCCCCAGCTGGGCAAACACCCTACACTATACCAATAAGAGTCCTTGGGCAAGACTCCTAACACCGCCTTGGCCTCCCTGTGTAAAATGATCCAATTGTAAGTCGCTCTGGATAAGAGCGTCAGCCAAATGCCTTAAATGTAAATGTAAATGTTTGAAGAATCCGAGGACACAAACCAAAGAAGTGACCGATCCTTTTTTACTGCGAGCTTCAACACGTTCTGTCGTTCAGTAAATTTTCATGATCACGCCTGTGTTGCTGAAGATGAAACAAAGCGGCTGTTTGGGAGTAAAGGGAGTGGCTGGTGTTTGTTAGCAGTCATGATTGTTTACCTCTGTATAAGCTACATGAAGCAACATGAAGCTCTGTGCGTTTGTGCGTGTGGCTCAGTTTAGAAGCTGATATTGTTCAGACTGATGTCGCATGCAGATCACATTTAAAAGATATTTTGAACAACCAAACACAAAAATCTGATATGGTGAGAAAATCAGGTTTGGGCCACTTTTACCTGCTGTGTAAACATAGCCTTGGAAATGTTGTCCTAGACCGAATTCAGATCAGATTTGTTGCTGTGTGACCTTATGGAGAATGGTCAGATTGAAGTTTCCTTTTTACTGCACATGTATCATATTTCAGCATTAACAAGGCAACAGCGCCTAACCTGAAGTTAGTGCCAAAAAAATCACTTACCTTCTTCCACCATCATCTTGCTCTAATAACGTACAGCCGAGAGCCGTTCAGAGCTTTGAGACGAAGTCAAAGCAGTTTAGCTTGTTTGTTGATTATGAACATGGCTTGTTGATCATTCGCATGACTTAATGTGCAAGATGTGCACTTGCCAGGGTCGTTTTAGGTTTGTTCACATCAGTGACTGATTTAAGGCACTTTCTTACACCAGTGTGAACCGATGATGTAGAAAGATCGGATATAAGCAAAAACTCCGAACTGAGGAATGAGGATTGTGATGTGAAAGCAGTTCCTGACTTTTATAACTTTTATAAACTGTAGCATCTGTGACATGATGAAGTACACAAATGAGTGCACAGAGCCTTTCACTTTCACGGTCTCACAAAATAAATGCAAAGAGATGTCCATCACATGACTTTGCCAAAATGGAACCTGAGCGGTTTGCTTTTGCAGTAGTTTCCACATTCCTTTGCCAGTGTATCTCCGCCTGTTCTCACCAGTTGTGATCATTTCCAAGCTTTAGGTCACGTGTGCTCTTCACTCCATTTGTTGAGTCCATGCATGATGCGATGCTTTGGTGATTAGTGTTCCGGTTGCTCCTGGCCTGTCATCCAAAAATGCATTCTCACTGGCCGTTGCTCAAGCATGTGCTTCACACCACACGATTCTTTGTAGATAATTTGTAGCATCAGGCACTGGTGATAACTTGCAGACTGGGTAATCTGATGTTTTAACAGCTCTTTTTAATGAGCAACGGCCACTGATGTGAGTCAGTGTGACAAGCATAAGCGGCCATTTGTCTTCAATCAGTTTGTCTGAAACAAGAAAATTGGGGCTAAAAAGTGTGCTCTCTACCTGAACTTGCTTGTACTTTACATTGCACAGTGGGCCTGATTCCCTCTGTGCCTGTGCCTTTGAGAAAAGACTCAGTGGCAAGCATCCAATCTTTTATCTCCCTAAATTGGCCCCCTCCACTTGCCTGGGGCCCAATTACCCCTTCCCGCAGCCCCCTTCAGGCTGTTAGTGCTCTCTGTCTGCAGCTGGGCCTTCTTTCTTACTCAGGCCTACTTCAGCGATGTAACACTGACCTTTTGCAGTGTAGGGATGAGTGGAAGGCCAAAGTTTCTGAACCTGGTGTTTACCAGCATTGACACCGGCCTCCTTACAGGAAGACAGAGATGGGGAGAGGAGGGGAAGAAGATGGGAGAGAAAGGAAAAGGAGAAAACTAAACAGAGGGAGCCCAACCATCACATTGTGGGTGGGGTTGAGTGGGGCAGCCCCTCCAGGGAGCCTGGAAGGGCAGGGCGTGGCCTGGCTTTCATTTGACTTTAATGTCTAATTGATTCATTTCTTTTCTTGATCATGTCTATGTGGTGGAGAGGCAGGAGTGATGGTTGGCTTGCCAATATAAATCACAGTCTGTTATTGGCGTGTTTGTGCATGCCTCTCCATGACATTGCTGCAGACTTGACTCACATGAACTTCATCTAGAGGGAAAAGTTGGATGATGCCCGAAATGTATACAAATCCTGCGTCACTGTCACTCTAGTGTAAATAATAGGCTCTGGTGCATCTAAAAGTTCTTAGAGGGGGTCAAACACAAACCCATCTGCTGCTCATTCGTCTTCCTTTGCTCAGTTCAAGAGTGGCTGGACTTTTGAAGATGCAGTCATGCATATTCATGTGTGTTTACTCCTTTGCTCTTCCTCTCTCCTTCTCTTGCTCTCTTTCTCTCTACCTCTCTTTCTTCTTCATGCTTTTAACACTCGTCTCAAATTACCTCTGTGAGGATCTTGCCCCTTCTGCTGAAAACCGGTCCAGCTAAAGCTGGTATGAATAGTAGTAGTAGTCATGCTGCTACTGTATATTGCTCTTCTTTGAAGTCCTGCAGTAAAATTCATATTAGAATTAAGGGCACCATACATCAGATGTGTATTGCATAGCTTCATAGAAGGCAGTACAAAGCACAGCTGTAGCACATAGAATGGATCACACCATGGCTTTGTTCACACAGCAGGTAAAAGTGGGCCTAGTCAGATCTATTTTCTTCCTATGTAACACAGATTTGAGTCAGTGTGAACTGCAAAAAAACACACTGAATCTGACATTTACAATTCTAATTTGAGACATTTTCATATGTGGTGCTGAATTCTGATATGCATCCGATCTGCAGCAATGCAGAATTTGTGCGACTTTTACATGAATCCAACTAGACATTCGTCATAATTTCACACTACTGAGACCTCATAATCATTCAGGGTGATGTTTCTGTACGAAAAAGTAGAAAAGACTTTTCCAGGTGACTCTTGTGTTTGAAGAGATTTCAAATGATATGTCCGAACTCAAAAAACAGTTAAACGTCTGACACAATTTAAAGAATCCGAGGACACAAATCACAGAAGTAACCATGCCGTTTTATGGCGAGCTGGAAGTGAAGCTTCATGATGCCTCCTGTAAAGGCAGCAAAGATGAAACTGAAATCATCCGGGAGCGACTGGCGTTCAATGGCAGATGTGATTGTTTACTTCTGGGTGAGCCACGTGAAGCAACGTGGCGCGTCGTTCTTTTGCGCATGCATGTCAGTTTTAGGAGCTGAGCTGATCAGACTGGTGGCACAGATAGATCACATTTAAAAGATAATGTGAACAGCCAAACAAAAATCTGATTTGGGCCACTTTTACCTGCTACGTGAATGTAGGCTAAGAGCATAAAGAAACAAAACGCTTAAGGTCAATTTACATTCTACTCCTGTATATTTAATGAAAAAACATAATTTATCATTTATGGAGTTTAACATGTTTGGTATCAGCTAACTAACTCTTCACAGACTCATTGTTTTCCACCAGATGCCAGGTGAAAAAAAGAATTGGCAAGTCATGTTACCTGAGGTAACAGACGGTGAGCATTGGTGCCAGTGTTGGTGTTGGTCTGTTAGGCATAACAACATTCTGTTAAAATAAATACGGAATTAATAAACTGCTTAAGGGTCTGAATAATAAAATTCACACAGATGTTAGTTAATTTAATCAGTGTCTGCATTTGACCGTTTTTGCTGTAAAGCATTTTGTTTTGAGTTTGTCACGCTACACATTTTAGTTTCCTTTAATGGACACATGAGAGAGCCTGTTATTGCTAAAAATCATTGTTTCTAAAATTCAACCAAATGAGGGACTATCAAATTAACATTAGTAGCTGTTGCAGACCAGACTCTCTTTAACTGGATTGCACATATTCTCTGTAACTAAGCTATATTCTGCCCTTAGTAGATAAGGTCAGCAGGTAGCTTATAGGCTGACAGAGTAGTTCAGCAATGGTAAGAACCGAGCTTCAAATTCAGATCTTTCCAGAAGAGTAAAAATGCATATGGGATGTGGTTATACAAAACTGCTAGCTTGGTGCTAACAACGCTACAAATTCACACATTCGCTCATATTAGTAGGTAATTGGCCAATGAAAGGCTACTTATAAAGTGAATTTCAAAGATTCTGTATAAACCTTGCCAAGCAATGCATGTTTTAGAGCGCAGCCACTCAGTCCACTAATGACTTTATGTTAACGGCTTTTCTCAGTGTAAGCTTTAATTTACCTGCTGTTGATTTCTCTGGTCTTGTTCTGGGTTGAATTTTGTGCAGTGAAAAGAAAATGCTGAGCTACATGCTGTGCTACTCCGTGAAGTTGAGCAGGAAGCTGCTGGAAGCTGCTGGAAGACGCACATCAACGCCGAATGTTGTGCTTAGCACGTTAATAAATAAATGCTTTTGAATTTTTGGATGCTGCGTGGAGCGTCCTGTGTGCAGCGTAAATATATGTCAAAATCCACGTCAGGGATATTTCTACCAAATCCTGATCATAAATCAGAGTGTTTTTGAATTTGAGGGCCTAGAAGGCTTCAGTTTAAATTCAGTATGAGCAGAGGATCTGGTCTGCTTTTTGTAACAACTTCCATTCTGCACTTCTGTTCCTTATTTTTCAGACGCAGAACCGGATGAAGCTAATGGCCGATAATTATGAGGATGACCATCTGAAGGCTTCCTCGCACTCGGACCAGACTAATCACAAACCCTCTCCAGATCAGGTGAGTGCAGAGCAGGCCCTCTTCATTATAAAACACAAGTGCACCACACCACCACGTCACGTTCTACAAGAGCCTTTCTACTCTGTTTTTATATTTCTGTGGTTAAGCCTAGACTTCCTCTCTGCCCTCTCTCTCACTCTTTCACACTCTCCCTCCTCATCTTTCCCACTCATTCGCTCCTCTCTTATTGTTTTTTCCTCCCCACACTCTTTCTTTAGCCCCGTCTGCCCATAATATTTAATTTATCCCTGAAGGCCCTGTCCTGGTTTATAAGGGAGAGTCATTACAGCCAAGCATAAGCAACAGGAAATTACATCTTTCACATCCAATAAAACACAGCTCCTCAACTCTAATCTCTCCTATTATTTCATATTAAGGCACCTAAAAGCATTCGAGCGCGTGTGTCCATGCACACACATTACACCACATACACACAGCCAGACGCAGAAACTCTTTAGCTCCTTCATAATCACTGGATGGATCTCCGGGATTTGCCTTGCTTTGCGTTTTGTTGTTTTAAACAGTAAATGCTCGAGCGTTAAGCCCTTTCCATTGCATGGCTGTATGACAAGATAAGATTTGTCGAGAGATATAAAGTAAGAGATTTAAAAAAAATTGGTGGAAGATAAAAGTATGCACAAACATGTCTCTCTAACTTCCAGCTTCCCTAGTGAGCGCTGGTTCTCACCAGTTTCAGTTTGCTCCTTTAACACAGACTCATTTCTGAAGCCACTCTAGCCTCTAGTTATGTGGTTCTAATCCACATCTAGATCACAATGCAGAACTCTTTACAAATACTGCCTGAAAGATATAAAGATTTTGTGACTGATACCATTTTTTTAAAGAGATGAAAAGTTTAAAAATCCCTTATCAGCTCATGTAATTATATATGTTCAGATATTCAACTGGCTTCAGTAGTTTTAGTTATGTAGTGGTTACAGACTGATACAGACCATAATTTCATTCTCATTTGTCAACTTTGTCAAATTAACAGAAATGGAATTAAATTTCTAATTAACAAGTATTAAACAAGCTCATCATGTGTAATGTATAGGAATGGTTTGGCAAAATGTGCACTTTTCCATGTATCCCAGATGTTTGCTGTCCAAAATGCATCTAATTTAGCAATGGAGCTACATTGTTAATGTTGCTAACAAACCCAAGAAGTCAGTAGTCACTCAGATCATGCCCAAAACCTCTCCCAACCCACTCAAACTGCACCTGGTTCTTCATTAAGGTTGCACACACTTGTCGATGCAGTTCAGAGAACAGTATGACTTACTTGTACTGAAAAAAAAATGAACAAACATTTGCTTAACGCTGAGGGCGTCTACATCAGGCAGTAGGTCTTGTGTCGAATTCCGACTCCCCTTTGATTTCTGCTGGTTACATTTCTGATTTCTGCTGGTTGTATTTATGAATAACTGTTAATCTTACATTTTCAAACTGAAGTATGTTTATTAAAAGGAACTGTAGAAATTCCAAGCGTAATCTAGCATCCATATGACTGTCTGGCAAATTTACACATGACTATGCAAAATGTCTGAATTCGGCACAGCGCCTGTCTAAATCTGCTGCTTACAGCTAATTTATGAAATGTTCACTTTTATTGTTCGTATTACATCACATTGTGTGCTAATCAGGGGCAACAAGTTTTTGCCGATGCATTCACAGAAAAGTTTTGGTGTCTATAAATGTCTGGTGGTTGTTAGCAATGTTATCCTATCCAGTTTATGACTAAAGAAGAAAAGTTTGTTCTCTGCACGTTTCAGCTCATCGATTGAGGTTTTTTGCCGCACCATTCCTTTAACATTAAAACTAAATATCAAACTCTCACAATGTGAAACTCTCAAAGTAGACCACACTCTTCAGCTTTACAAAAGCACCTCATATAATTGGTGCTTTATTGTCAGGTTGTGTGTCCATGCCGATAAAACCGATTTTATGATCATACCGGCCGAATCGCTTCTTCAGCTGACATAACATTCTGCTGCTTCTGCTACTTAGCTGAGGCCACTTAGTGTCAGCACTGCTGAGCCCTGGAACGTCAGAACACTGGGAACACACACACCCCATCTCAGCCAGGGTCATGTTGGTCTCAGATCCTTCTCATTTGTTCATCTTTGATTGCCAAGAAAACACTTAGAGCAGGCCTTCCTGTGAGCTCAGCCTGCCAGGCTTCGTTTTTCACCTCCTTATGTCCAACTCAAATAAGACCAGCATCAGCAGTCGAGACCGCTCTGACCCCTCCCATCACTTTAGTATAGAAAACACAGACAACACAGCGGAGACGAGTAAGAGACTTTAGCTTCTGTTCATTACAGGTATTTCCATAGCTGCCCTCAGAAGAACAAGGAAAAAACCATGCTGTCATAGTTCTACAGCTTGGACCCTTTTCCCCCATCTACTGTATCATTCCCACTTTCTTCCCAGCGGGATTCCGTGCAGCGTTGGTGACATCTTTCTTCACTCTCACACACAGTTTAATGGTTTTATAGGGGAAAATATATAAAGACAGAAGTGAGCATGGTTGCATTTCATAGTTTGGGGAATTTTTTAGCTACACTTTTTCCACAGTTTGTGTGTGAAAATGACTGTGCAGCGTATTCTGTTTCTGTGGTTACAGATCACACAGTAGGTTACAGCCAGATGCAGCCCATTGTAGGAAACTAATGAACATTGGACTAATCAATTTGACTGCTGTCTTTGTCTCACCTACTAACTAACTCTTCCTTCCAATTCCACGCTGCCTTGGATTACCTCTGCATTCATTTTCAACCAATAGGACGATGAGGAGGGCATTTGGGCATAGCCAATCAGATGCCCTCTTCCAGCCATTTTGTTCAGACGGGTGAGAAACATCTTCATTGGCAACCGGAATGCCATCACTTTATCTCCTTGTCCTTTTTGTTCTTTTATTCATCATATTTTTCCATGTTTCTTCCTTTCTGGTCTCCTCTTCAGCATAATCATGGGCTCGTGTTTGTCTTCCATCATTATTCTTTTTCTTCGTTTTGTGCGTTCAGATCATTTTTGTGGCTAGTCTGTGTTGTTTGCTTTCATCCTGTCCGTGCAACCACATGTACTTATTTTCATCCGCTCTTGTGTTTGTTCAGTTTGTTCCTGACGTTGGTGTAAATGTTATTGTTCTCAGTACTTTTCTTTAACTGATTTGAGTTTGTAAACATGCTGTCATTTTTGTATCACCAGCAAGCTGAAAATCCTACATTCCGTTTTTCTTTCAGAAAGTTTCTTTTTCACTTCATTCCTTACTTTGTTACTACCTAACCAATAAGAAAAGTGTGTCCAATACAGGCATATCTTATAAATACACTGATCAGGCATAACATTTGTTTCTACACTCAGTGTCTGTTTTATCAGCTCCACTTACTGTATAGCTGCACTTTGTAGTTCTACAGTTACAGACTGTAGTCCGTCTGTTTCTCTGATACTTTGTTAGCCCCTTTTACCCTGTTCTTCAGTGGTCAGGACCCCCATGGACCCTCACAGAGAAGGTACTATTTGGGTGGTGGATCATTTTCAGCACTGCAGTAACACTGATGTGGTGGTGGTGTGTTAGTGTGTGTTGTGCTGGTCTGAGTGGATCAGACACAGCAGTGCTGCCAAAGTTTTTAAACACTTCAGTGTCCCTGCTGGGCTGAGAATAGTCCACCAACCAAAAATATCCAACCAACAGCGTCCTGTGGGCAGCGTCCTGTGACCACTGATGAAGAACTAGAGAACCCAAACAGTGCAGCAGCAGATGAGCTGTCGTCTCTGACTTTACATCTACAATTTGGACTGACAAGGTAGGAGTGTCTAATAGAGTGGACAGTGAGTGGACACCACATCAGTGATACTGCAGTGTTGAGTGATCCAAATAGTACCTGCACTGTGAGGGTCCATGGGGGTCCTGAGCACTGAAGAACAGGGTAAAAGGGGTCTAACAAAGTATCAGAGAAGCAGATGGACTACAGTCTGTAACTGTAGAACTACAAAGTGCAGCTATACAGTAAGTGGAGCTGATAAAACAGACACTGAGCATAGAAACAAGGTCATAATGTTATGCCTGAACGTATATATACGTATAATTATATTACCAATAATACCAGCTGATATTTGATATTTATATTTTAATCTTATATATGGTATAATGTAAAAGATTTATAAAACTGACACATTTTTTCTTGACTACTAATATAATACCACTGGGTTGGAGCTACCCAGAAATGATTGTGAATTACCACTTATAGACCTCTGAAGTCATGCATTATTCCATAGTTGTCATCATGCCCATATTAGGATCTCCATGTCTAAGCTGGATTTCTATATGATGAGGTTCCAAATCCGATTTGTCCTCCGTATGTTTTTCTGCTAAAGGTCACTGGATCCTCAAAATTACAAGCTCTTTAAGGAGTCAAAATATAGGCATTGCTACATCCATGCAACATGCAAGCTTCCACTCCTGCACATTAAAATGACATTGCATCAAATTCTACAGTTATCAACAATGTTAAATAATAAGAACCATTGTTCAGTCTACTCTACTGCTGCCCAGAGCAGCTTAACAATGCTTGACAAAACCTGCTGGTTTGTTTGGAGTATTTTGTTGAGGTTGCCTGTCTTCTTCTGCCAGTATTAGCTCACTTGTAGCAAAATTCATATTTACATGGAACAAAACATACTGAATTTAGGACAGCTTTGTTCTCCACAGGAGTCAATAGCAATGATCCCATAAAAATCCCACACAGAAATCCAGTTTAGAGCTGGAGTTACTAGTGTGGGCCTGGTGTTAGCTATGGAATAACGGCATGACTTGAGTGGGCTATACTTCTCATTTTTCATCAAGTTATTTTTACCATGATGGTGTTTTCGATTGAATTTGCATGTGCAATCTGTACTGCCGTCATATAGTCAAGCAAGATATAATGTTTTATTTTTTAATTATTATTTTACCTTTATTTAACCAAGGTATTCACACTGAGATTAAACATCTCCTTTACCAGTGAGCCCTGGCCACAAAACAATGAAGAAGAATCACCACAACCGAAAGAATCAAATCAGAGTTAAAATCAAACCAAATTAAAAACAAGAACAAGCAGATTGACACATTTCTTCAACAATTATCAACAAATTATTTCAATTTCAGATGATTTCGCAGATCATTCCATGCAGATGGAGCGCTGTAATTAAAAATTGCCTTGTTATATTCAGACTGTCCTATCGGAAGGTCCTGTTGAATATAACTATTAGAGCCTAAATTGTTTGTTGATATGAGTGCAGTGATGCTGTGACCCAAAAACAGTAGCACATATTGGCATATTATCAGCACCTGTGGCTGTAAAACACATTTGCTCCGTAGTTTTTGGAGTCTGACTAATAATTTTCGCCACTTTTTTCAAATCGACCCTTCTGCCTTCTGAATATGGTGGACTTTTTCTCCTCCTGCCAAAAAAACAACAGTCTTCTCATGTTCGTTTTGCTCTGACAATTTTGATGGATGGTTTTGAGGAAGCAGATTGACTGTACGGTGCATGTGAGAAGCACGTGTTCCATCGAAGAAACACAAGCAGCCCACTGCTCTCTTCCAACTCGGTCATCACTGTATGACTGACTGGTGCTAAATTCACTTACACCACAAAAACTGTAATTATTTAGGAGTCCTCTGCCCTCCTGCCGCATCTTCCAGATTGCTAGTGAGCTGAGCCATCATCCCTCGCATGACCAGTTGCATGCAGTAATGCGCATGCAAGGGCTGTGCAATTAGCCATTGCAGAGGGCTGGAGAACAGAGTGGGATTGTGTGGGCTCTGGATGGAGTTCATCCATGGTGTGAAAGGAATGCTGTTTCTTTCATGTGACCAGAGCGACTGCCCAGGTTGGCTGTGTTCTATTTCAGGTAACGAATGGGCCCTTTTACTAATGTTTTTACTTAATCCAGCAGCCCTAATGCGTCACAGAGAAAACTGCTGAGCTTGTTGCTCTAATGACGTTCGGGATGGAATTTCTTTCTCTGCTGGGGCTTCTTGCTGTTATTCTGCATTGTCGAGTAAAGTTAGCTCCTTGTATGTCATATGATTAGATAAAACTTATAACGACAGTTTGACCGAGAGAACCTGAACCCCTGTGCTGTTTGTATTAAAGCTTGGAAAAAGGGCAACCATTTTTGAGTGATGGACTCAATTTGGAGAGCATAGTTTCAGCCACCAGTGCATGAAGAGAGGGGGTAATAATCCCAGTATGACTCATGTCTCCTTCATACTGGATTACAAGTGGTCAAGCTCTATTTAATTATTGTTCGGTCAGCTCAATAAGCCATAAAGCCTCCAAACGTTGCTGGAATTGGCTGTGATGTATGATGCGTTGTGATTCATCTCAATCTAGTACAATGTGTCATCTTCAGAGGTTCACGGATCAGGCACTGTGGCCTGTGCTTTTGGGTGTTAAGGTATTTTTATGTTGGGCTATTTTGTCTTTTTGGAGCTGTTGTATAGGTAACGTATCTGTTTTTAGAGCTACATACATTTTTGTTGCTTGTCATCTTTCATCTCAATACTCGGTGTGTGACTGTGTGGGTTTTACCAATGACAGTCATATAACTTCTGACCTGGGAGTAGAGAGCCAGTGACTCAACAACCCTTTGGCATCCCATATTCACCCAATTTCATTTGTTAATGTCATTTTGTAGAAAGGATATCACCTCATTCTCAGCTCATATTCTTCTATATGTCCTTGTTTTGTCTTTGAAACCTCGACCGGTGGTTCTGAATACTGAGTCCCATTCAACTCTCCTTACTGCAATGTTATACTATAAAATGGATTTATTTATTCTCAGGCTCTTTGCTGTAATCAGTAGCTGGACCACAAAGCTTTATTTTTGTGAACCCTAATAAATATTGACCGGGTGGTACTTCCTAAAAGTGACCGCAAGAGAAGTGAGAAGATCATGGGTCATGGTTTCCGTTTCTCCCCCAAAGAGGCCTTGTCCCATTCTGGACTTCATTTTGGTGTCCCACTTCACCTCCACATGAAGTCAGCAGTTCCTTTTGTCACCAGGCTCGAAAGTGACTCACGGTCACGGTGGTGCCAAATAGCATGCAGCCGCGCAAAACAGAAAAGTAATGAAGACTCTGTCGGCATGTCACCTCTCTCTGGCGGCCCTAGACATTACTAACAGCTTGGACAGTGCCGTCCTATGGAAAACTATGAAACAGAGTTTGGCCTTCGCTTGTTATTGCTAGGGTCAGTGGGTACTCGTCCCTCTGGACTGATCAACGTTTACCCTCTGTTGAACTCGTCCCACGAGCGTAGCCACCCACCACTTGCCCACATTATTAAAGCAATTCCTGCTCGACTATGGAAGAACATAGGCCTCTCTGCCGAGTTGGTGTACAATTTTTTGAATCAGAAAATGGCCCAGTGGTTAGAAAGGGGAACATTTCAACAGCTCTGTTATAGTCATTAATGTGAACTGAAAGTGCATGTTTGCTTTCTTATTCGCATCGTTTGTTCTAGTTTGACTTTCTCTTTTTTCCCCTCTTTGTTATTTCCATCTGATTCCAGTTCAAATGTGTATAATTCGATTAAAATTGGAAACATGGTGGGGGGGGGGGGGGATTGCAGGGGGTCATTGTTAAAACCATATGATTTCAATATAAAATAAAACCGTCCCATTTTCCTGGTGCAGACAGTAGGGGAGACAGTGGTGGGGCCCTTGGTGAGTCTGGACTTTCCAGGTGGACATCTGTTCTGCCTTCTTTATGCCGCTGTGACGCAGAGATGAGCCTCATCTGGAGGAAACTGGCTGTTCTTGAATGAATGAATGGGTTCTTTCTCCTACTGGGCTGAATAGGCTCATTAATGATAATGTGTAAGCAAACTCTGTGGCAAAATGATGAATTGGTGCATTTAATGATGAGTCTTTAGGAAGACAGGGAAGACAAGCAGGGCAAAACAGCACAATCAGGCGGTTGACAGACATCAGTAAATTTGACCTAAGTGTTGCATAACACAGGTTACTTTATCTTACTTGTAATCTGAACCGAAGCAGTCACTGTGGTGATGGATTGATCCACACTGAATGGGATGTTTGGTCCACTATGTGGTCAGTAGACTCTTCTTAGCAGCGGAGCCCTCTGAAGACTTGTGTAATTAAGTGTGTGATTTGTTGAATATTGTGATATTGGCCTTAGCAGTACTGGTATCACAGAAGGATGCAATATGCGAATGAACCTCCTAACCAGTTACAATGTTTTGTGACCAGAGTGTATGTGTGTGTGTGTTTTGATTGAATATATTCATGTAATCTAACAAAACTCAAGTATTTTGGTTAAAATAATGCTAGTATTTAACTGCGTTGCCTGTCACCGCATCTTCTTGAACTGCCGCTCAGGCAAAGTCATTGGACAGCTGAACGTGCTCAGAGGAAAGCGCCAACCTCCAGTCCGTTCACGTCAGCTAGCTAACTAATAGACGCCTGCACTGGCTAGCATTGTGCTGAGTGATGGGCGCAGAGCTGGGGCCGTCCTACCCACCCAGAGAGAGCGAGGCCAATTCTGCTGTCTTCTACACAGGCGGCTGTAGAAAAAGAAAATTATTTTGATCACAATAATGCCAGTCATTTTAACTATGTTGCATTATTGATTCACCCATGCATTTTTATTATTATATGGTCTCCTGTTATTGGAGGTGAACAACGTAGAGAGAACTTTTTTGCCAACAATGCAATTGTGATTTAAATGCAGCTATTCTGTACCAAAGCTCCAGGCCTGCACATCCGTTTTTTTCAGACTTGAGGACTGAGCGCTGGGTGTTGTGTCGCAGACTGACAGATTACAAGCTATGTTAGCTTAAATTTCCCTGCTTTAAAATTAAGACCGTGTTGAAAAATGTAGGAAATAAGTAAAATTGAAGTTTTCAAATTGCAGTTTCAATAAACAGTTAATGGTTCATCCCTAGCAGCAGTCACAGGTGGAGTAATGTAATTACAACACTAGTATTTTGCCATTTTTTTGCAGCCAGACTGCAGCAATGACATCACATGATGAGCTCACCTGAGAGGACCAGAGAGTATAGTGAAATAGCATAAAGTCTGTCAGCACTCAGCCTCACCGCTCTCTGCAAGACCCTGGGAAAAGACCCCTGCTTAACATCAGACACATTTGTGATGGCTTGCCCTGTCACTTCAGCTTTAGCAAACTGCCTCCACAGCAACTTATGCGTCTTCCCCAGGGGAGAGTGTACGGTCCTCTGCCAAGTCGGTTAGAGATTGTGTGTGGGTGGCTGCATGTACACTTGTCGTTTCATTTTAGGGGTTCATTTTTATCTCTCTGAACATTCTGCTTTCACGCTGTTTGGATTTCCAGCCCGACTCCTCCTGCATCTATAAATAGCAGAGTGATCCATTTGAAACCTCCCAGGCTGATTTTTATCTCCCTAATCACATGGCAAAGTGGAGCAAGATTTGCTTTGCTCACTTCTGAAGACCCTCCTTGCTTTTTTTTGCTCTGCGACTTCAGATATTAGGGTTCAGCTTTGATGTGCATCTTCTTCTTCTCCCTGTGCCCTCATGCGTGCTTCTCTCCATCGCAACCACCATCCGCCTCTTTCTCTCTCCTTCTGTTTCTATGTATACTGTCCTCTCTCACCCTCTGGCATAAAGATGCCTTTCTGTGGAATTGTTTGCCTGAGTGACCTGCTTTTTAAGGTCTCAGCAAACCACACGACTTGGATCGTTCTCCCAGGATGCATCACTCAAGAAAAATACATTTTAATGGCGCATCTATGCTTCTGGTTTCCCTCTTGGACGTCAGCGATTCAGGGACTTGCTTGCCAGCTGTGTTTCTCTCGCCTGCTCTGTGACGGAGGGTAAACTAAGAAAATAGCCTGAAGATGCCAGAGAGCCACTGCCGTACTGGTGTTCTTTGTAGAAAAAGCACACATGTATGTTAAATGCGCTCGATATGAGAGAAAAAAAAAGAGAAAAAAACTTTTTGGTTTCCCTCCTTGTTAGCTTTGCACTACCGCTATATCCATGCAGTCATGGTTGGTCAGTAGAGCACAGAAATACACAGCTACGATTTTAGAAATGTACTACGAGCGGGTGGGGGGTGGTGGGGAGGGGAGGGGGTGGCACCAACTGTGGTTTTTGACCGAGACGTGTGCAGATTGGTGATTTTTTTTGGCCTCCAAAGAGCTTAATGATTGTGAAATGTTACGTTAGAAGCAATCCTATCAAAACAAATGCTAGCCGCTCCTCCCCTCAAACCCAGTGAACTGAGGGCGGGCGACAGGCCTGGCGGAGAGACCGCTTCCGTGTGCATGTAGAGCGGATTGGGCTGCTTAACCAGTAAAGTTCGAGGTTCATTGTGGTGGGGTTTATGCGGTCGGAACATTCTGGCCCCCTGGCCCAGGGCACTGCTGCTGGACGTGTTAAAGGGCGGACGTTGGAGTCCTTCTTTGGGCGCATCGCCCGCCTACTTTCTTTCTCCAGGTTAGGAAGGGAAAGCGCTCGTAATGTGATGAAATAATAGCTAATAATAACAGTGAGCAGTGGAAAATCCTCACAAATTAGGTCTGTCTTGGAGGCCACGGTCTCTGATAAAGCAGTTACATTCTAGAACACTGTAAATGCAAATTTATTAGGTACACCTACCTTGCCCCTGTGCTCATTAGCCATATTATCAGTATATTTGCCTTATACGTGCACTTTATAGGGGTCTGTTGCTGCTCTATTAATCAGTCCCCTGTGGAAAAGAACGAGATGACCAGATATTACCAGGGTGGTGAACCCTTCTTGACACAGCAATGACACTGACATGGTAGTGTGTGTTGTGCTGATTGGAGTGTATCCAGCAGAGCAGTGTGCCTGGACTTTTTACTCATTGTGTACACTTACTGAGCACATTATTAAGTACTTCTGTACCTTGTTGGACCACCTTATTGGTGTGGAGTTACAGACGTACCTGGTCTTTTTTTAAATTTGCTGTTTGAGTTAAACATCCTCTAGCTCTTCATCAGGCATCAGTTGCTAACCACAGGACCTCTCTTGGCTAGATATTTTTGATTGGCAGGCTATTCTCAATCTCAACCCAGAAGTGACGTTGAGGTGTTTATAAACCCTACCAACTACACCTGTGCCATGCTGCTACCAGGATAGAGTCACTACTATTTTAAAAAGGATCCCTTTCCTTTGATGGATGGGGTAGACTGTGTCTGACAAGTTATACATCAACAGGAGAGTGTATTACAGTGAGTAATAGTAAACCTAGAGACAGCTGTTATTCAGTGTTTTAAGTGGTTTAAACCTAGTCCAGATTATTTTTACTGTGCTTATCTGGAAAAACAGTGAAGTTGTGATGAATCAGCCAGGCATGGTGATGTGATTTGTCTGTGTTCCATTCCTGGAGAAGTGTTGATGTTAGCTTTGTGAGTGCTGCCAGTAATATGGTCTGATATTTTACCTATTTGTGTCTTTCTTTAATCTGTCAGATGCACAGCACCATAGTGCCAAGTAAGATTTACAGCCCTGTCATGGGATATAAAACCTGCTCTTTCACTTTTGATTGTATTTCTAGTCAGTTAATCTGATTATTTTAACTATTAAATATGAAGTTTCATTCAAAAAGTTGAATAGTAAAAATAGGCTGAACTGTTTTAAAACAGTTGATTTTATGTATATCAGAGAATTTAAACTATGCATTATCATTGTTTAAATTTCCATTTCATGGAGGAAGTAAATAAAATTTTAGTTGATCATTTTTTATCATCAAGTAATCAAATTAAACGGCAGCTCAAGCTGTAACCCTTTATGCTTTGCTGCGCAGTCTCTCTCCCCATCCTCAGCTAATAAACTCTCAGTGGCACATTAGTCATCCTAATGCCTTCCAGGCCTGAGCATGGGAGGCCTTAAACAGGTGAGGTCCCTTTGGCCCCCTGTGGACATAGCTGGCCAAATGTAGGACAGATAGGAAAGACTTGGCCCAGGCCTAGCACCCTGCCTTCGCGGTCCAACAGCCATTTAAAATAAGCAGCTCATTTAACGCTTAACCATCCATGTACAGAATGAGCTCTACAGATGAAGAGGAATGGAGGAAGAGGGAGAGCTGAAGTGTTGTGCTCTCTTTTTTTTTTTTCATCATCACCTTCTTTTTCTCTCTTTCATGCCCACGTCGTCTTCTCTGTCGTCACTCTGCCTCTGCTCATGCAGTTCCTGCCTTGAACTCCTAAGAGTCTATCACTGTAATCAACAGCTCGTTGACTTGGCTCTGTTAAATCTGCTATGTGTGGTTTACAGTTGGCAGTGGCATTGTCACTCAACAGGATATACATGTATGTGTGGGAGTTTGTATTAAGCCGTGCTGAAATGTGTATACGTGTGTCGGCTGAGCTTTTCTCTGGAGCTTCCTCTGGACCTGAGTGCTGCCTGCCTCCTGTGACAGCGCATGGTGAAGAGGAGACCATGTTTCATACCCCCTGAGCCTCTACAAGTCTGTTACACTCATCTCCAGTAAGAAGCTCTGTCCTCATGTTCTGTCTGTCTGTCTTTCTTCTGCCTATGCGCAGAAGTCTTTCGATGATGAGTGCTACACTGGGGAAAGCCCCCTGACCCTAAGGAAGACAGAGTTCCCCGCCTCCTTTTCTGTTTCCCCTTCTGAAGCCACTGCATGTGAAGTGCTTTTGGGATTTTTGTGAGGACATTAGTCATTAGGGTCCCGCTGCAGCAGCGCGGGAAGGCGTGTCAGGGAGTATCTGCAAGAGCTGATGCACGGCACCTTAGAGACAGAAAGAAATAGACAGAAAGTGAATGAACGAATGGTCTCATGTTAAAAACTGTGGAATATACCGAACAGACACTGTTACACAAATAGAGAGTGATTAACAAATAATGAACTTCTCTCTTAGGTGTATTCTAAAGTTTCTCAGTGGCTATTTTATTAGACACAGCTGTACGCCTTGCTATTGTACAGCTTTACTTAAGGCATTTGTAGTGTGTCATTCATCCTCAAGCCCTTCATCAGTGGTCAGTTACTGACCTCAAAGTCTCTGACGGCTAGATATTTTTGCATGGCGGACCACTGTCAAACCAGCAGTTGCACTAACGTGCAAAACCCCAACTGTACCGTTGTGCCAGATACATTCATACCAGCCTCACAGACACAACAGCCACAACCAGTGTCTCTGCTCTATTGATATCTTTCCACCGCCCAAATGATCTGCTTACTGGTGGTCTTAGGGTGGTATTAATGGGTGAGGTAGAGGGCAGCCTTGGGTTGATAATTGATATTTAATGCTTCCCGCAGGTCTGAATCAAACCTTGAGGGGAGCATCGTGGGTGGGGGATCGGGTACGTTATTTGAATATATGGATATTGTGGAGATGACCACAGGGAAAGAGAGTGATTCTTCATGTTAGACTTTGTTCAAATGAGACAAACTATAATTTGGATGTTGTTAAAATTGGCCACAATATACTTGGGTGGCCATCAGTATACTTGAGTGGGCTGCCCAAGTATAGCCTACATGAGGGAAAGACTGATATTACCGAATATTTCAGTAACTTAAATTAAGTGTTTATATTTTTCAATTATATCTTTTGTCATTGTTTTTATGGATTGCCTTTATTAAACCATTCCTTTTCTGCATTCCTTCTAAGTTTAATTCAGAAGTGTATGCAATAGAAGAGATTGCACTTAATTACAGTCTAAAATTACAGATTAAAATAGACAGGCTTGTACAGAATAAAGGAGCTTATGTTACACTAGGAGAATAATTACCAATAGTTGGTAACTTTATGGTAATTATACTACCATAGGGGCTCTGTAATGCTCACATATGGTACTTCATAACTGTATCTAGATTATGGTGGTGTTGCTTATTGCTGTGGTTCTGTAGATTATAATTGTTAGTCTAAATTTACCTGGTCATGGCTTGGTAGAAGGCAACTGACAACTTGTGCAGCAATAGATGAGCTACAGACAGCATTTGCATATCTATTAATCTTGAGCGTAGGTGCAAGGAAGGTGTATCTAAACTAGCACCCTCACAGCTTGCTCACTGTTACAAGCTATTAGCAGAACGCTCCTCTCTGTACCTCATGTACAATGAATATAAGCTCTCAGTTTGAGCACTTTCAGACCTTTTCACCCCTAACCCAGAACATCTTATGGGTCATAACCCTCATTGCCACTTAACCTCCTCCTGGGGTCTGAACCCAACCCCAAACAGACTTCCTTCCCCTTGCCATGGGCCTAATTTTCTTTTGGCAGACTCGCTCTCCTTTTACTAATTGTTATGTCCCCCACCGAAGCACACAGGCTTGCACAGTGAATGGAAGTCCCAGACTGCAGACTTCATGGTCTGTTTAAATGGCGCTATGGAGGTGACATTGGGAGTTAGTTAGTGTAAAATTTCCCCCCTCGCTTCTCCAGAGTCAACACAGACCTGCCCTGGCTTTCTCTTCACTCTCACCGAGCTATTAAAGACCTGCTCTTTCTTAGCCAATCACTGACGGAGAACTCCAGCCTGTGCACGTCAATGGCCATAAACTCCCCCCAGTGTATAAATCTAATGGCATTCGTATAAAATGCCTGCATAAATAGGTGACGAGGCTCTAAGTTCATAAAAAGCTACAGCCGTGGAGCCATAATGCACATAAATCTTGCATCTCTTAAACGAGCGCTGCTGTTTTTTTAGCGTAGAAAGCATGCGAGTGAGGGAGTGGTGTACGGCTGCTCTGTGGAATGGTGTAGGGGGGTTACAGAGGGATATTGAGAGCTGTGGAGAGAGGCACTGCAGAAAGGTAGAGGCAGTCACATGTGATATGACAGCGTCGGAAGACAGGCAAACTCACCTGCTCTTAATCTCCATTTTGCATCTGTGTTCTGTGCTCAGATTGCTGAGTATTGGTTTGAAGGGGGGGGGGTGTATGTGGAGAGACCACAAGTGTGTGCACGCACATACCTTTTCCCATTTATTTGGCAGCCATTCTTCTCTCTTGTCAACTTTTTTCTTTGTGAGTAGTGTCTTTCTTGAAAAGCATTTTATGATGGTGGTCCCACCGGCCATGTCAGGGGCCTGCAGGTTTGAGGCTTTGCAGCCCCCTCAGTTTAGCTTTTTTCTTCAACCCCCCCTTAGCCAAGTAGCACTGTGTGGCTGTAAGTGGATAGCCCAATAAAACTCACAGCCATAGGGAAGCGAAGTGCACTGAGGCCTGGAATCTACTTGAAAAAGAAGCTTGATGGCCTATGATCCACCGATCCTCCCCCACACAGTCTGAATCACTTGCTGCGGTGCTGGGACCCCCTTTGCTCTGGGCCGTTGGGGGCCACGTGGAGGAAGCCAGTGTCTTCTCTCTGATGGGCCGTCTGACTGACAGCATTGATCCAGACGCCCGCTTCTCAGCGTGGGTATCGAATGGCGCTCGATGAACTGATGGGTGATTGATGAGCGGGAAAGAGAATGGGGAGGCCAAGCTGTTGTTGAGGGGCCCACGCTTTTCTCTCATGGGCATTGAAGGAGGAAGGAGGGAAGCTTGAGGTATAACAGTGCCAGGTATGCATAGGCATGCACTTCAATCCAGCATCCAGTGAAGACAGCTTCTTTTAGAGAGGTCATAATGAAGTGGATTCCTATGAGGAGCTCTTCCAGTGTATTGGCTATAGATGAAGGCCAAACCGTGAGATTTGAGAAGCCTTGGGGGCAGCTGTGGAGTTTAACCCTGCTGAGAGTGAGAGTTTGTGTCCAGTTCTCATCAAGCTGGATCTAGAACTGGATCAGCAAATGATTATTGGTACACTTCCTCCATTCCAATCATCCACCATGCTTATTTACTAAACTGCTGGCCATGTCTACACTCTTAAACATAAATGGTTCTTGGTTATGTTTTTTAGGAGAAATCTTTAATTGATATAGAATCTTTTCCTCAAGTAGAGGTTCTTCATACCAGCACATTTCATTTATAGGCCTGGTTTCTGAGACAGGGAGACAAGTGTCCATTCAGATGTTCTTTAGGGAACCAGAAGTGGTTCCGGTTCCTCTGTACTATTTTTTATGTTTTCCTTTCTTCAAAGAAGTGACAGGAAATGGAAATAAATGTGGAGAATTTTATCTTTCCACTTCTCCACTCTACCCTGCCTCTTTTCCTCCACTATCTACAGGATACAGTGCAGGCACGCATGCCAAACACTGTGGCCACTCAAGATGCTTCCTCCTGGCCATCTTTTCCCCAATGCCTAATGGACACTACACACAGAGCTCTTTTAGTGAATGGACATAAAAATAGATGCAGTTTGGACGAGACGGAAGACCTGTTACATCATCGTCTTTCCACGACGCTGTCCACAACCTAAATAGACAAATACACACAAGCCTCTACTGTCCTTAGCACTCACAGACTCAAAGACAAACAGAGCTTTGAGGAGAAAAATCCCCTCATCATAAATCTGTCACCTGGCTGTGATGTTTGTTGTTATTGTTGTATTATTTATGGCCTCGGACACCTCACTCTGACACAGAAACATTTGAAAGCGACAAAATAACATGACCTTAGCAAAACACTGATGACAGAGCACCGTCTACAGAAAATCCTACTCGCTGCGGAGATTGATGCCAACCACTAAACTAACTGCCATCGTCCTCAGGCGTAGTAATCACCCACTGTGGCAGCCCATTTCTGGAACAGTCCACACTAAGTACTGTACATTCTAGCATGCTAGGCTACTGCGCTGTGGGGCTGTTTATCACTGAACAGAAGGAGGAGGTCAGTAAAAGCGTGTTAACTTGGCCGTTGAGTGTGGCGCTAGATGGATGGTGTAGCACTCTGTGGAACATTTGTCTTCAACAGCAACAATGCAGCCCAGTTGTACTTACTTACCTTGCTGGTGGAGTTGGAGGCAACTGGCAGAATCAGAACCAACTGGGCCTTAAGCTGGACCTTTTTTTGAAGGGGGCAGTAGAAACTTTGGGTCTCTAAAGATCATTTCAGTGAATAGTTCTTTAGAGTCACTTTTGTAAATGGGAACCCTTTTAAGGTTTAAGCCTTTGGTGCGCTATGTAGCTTTTAAAGTCCTAACAGATCATAAAAAGACTAGATGCCCCACATTGTCTGGCTATTTTCTGCAGTTTTTTTTGTGTGTGTGACTGAAATAATAGGGATCACGCAGTAAACCACGTGGGATCACACATGCCACAACTTTCAAGTTGCTGCAAACTGAACAGAGCTCACCGAACTCATAGGAACACACATGTTCACCCGTTGGAAGAAATGTGGGTTCTAGATGTAAAGATGTGATCAGTGTGGTAGAGGTTAGAGTTGTGATTGTGTCTTAACCTCTGCTGTTTAAAAAGCTGTGCTGCACAGGTGTAGTGTCTGCCTGGCATTTTTCTGTATTTATTTACTGTATTTACTTCTTTTGCACTTTCTGTTCTGGCAGTCCTTGCAGCCAGAGTTGGTGACCAGTACACGACACGAGATTACGCTCAGATATCCTCTGACTGGCCTGAAACTCTATCAGAAGGCGAAGGCTGAGTCTATGACCCTCACTTATTTCTTGATTATCTCTATATATCAACTATATTAACTCCTAGATTAGAGCCAACCAGACCAGCTTCAACAAGACTAGTATAGGGGTAAAAGTCATGCAGAAACCCCAGATTGGAAGATCCTTCACATAATGTAAAAGTTCTATAACAAGGGTAATAAAACTTGAGAAGGTAAATGGTGACAACAGCTTCCTTTAATTGCTTAATCATTAATGATTAGTCCAGACAAACATTTGTTTCTAGCAGTATCTGAGCTCAGGACTGTCTTTCTCTAACTTATTGGTAACTAGTAAAGATACTTTCTCTAGATAGACAAAGCACTTCTTGTAAGTCGCTCTGGATAAGAGCATCTGCTAAATGCTGTAAATGTAATAAAATATTAATAAATATTATTAAGACTAATCCAGTATATTTAGATAAACGGTTTTGGATGTAGTTTTGTGATATAATGAGTACTGTAAATTGTGTGGCAATTGGCAAAAAATGACATTACATTAAAATAAAAATGAAGAAAGGCTGTTCTTAATGAGCATTTCACGCTCTTGCGCTGTCAGGGAATAGACGAGCGCTCAGGTGGATTTTTCATGTTAAGCGTTTATTTTATTGGTCCTCAGAACTGAATTTTGTGGGTAGTTTAATTTAAAGTGATTGTTTCACAGCAATGCTTAAAATTGCTACTTCAGACCAGTGACATGTACTCAGAACACATGAGATGCATCGCTTTTAAATATGAAACGGAAAGAAAAGCTCTGTTCATTTGTTCTTAATCTTTGTTTTTATCTCAGACTGTCTTTTTTTCCAGCAAGCCATGCTTAACTACTTAATGAAGTAATTTGCTTTCTGACTTGTTATCTAGCCCTGTAGTCTCTGTTCTGATGAGCTCCCCACAGCTAAAGTAGTTTATATAAATGCCTGTGATTGGATAAACTGCAGCACAGGACTGCTGCAGAAGCCACAGTGATTTGTGTTCATGTATATCACTGAAATAGGGCTATATTTTACAGATGTTAATTGTCTTTGTAAATTTGCTAGTGTTCAGTTCAGTCCACTGAGAGTCTTTGCTTAGTCTGAATCCAGACTGTGGTCTCCCAGTCGACCACCCTGTTCTATAGCAGAAGGTTTTTCCTGAAACTGTATGTCCAAGCTTGGAACCGTAATGTGTGTAAATGTGAAAGACAGAGAAAGAAAGGAAGGAAGGAAAGACAGAAAGAAATGACAGATAGCAGTAGCGTGTCATCACTAAGGCAAAGACATTTGACTCCAGCTGTTTTCCGAGTGTGACCGCCTAGCCTGTGGAAGAAGGCTGTTGGGTCACAGTGGTTTAGAAGTCTTCTATCAGCCTGCCTCTTTAAAACCTCATCTCCTCAGCAGTTTCAGATACCCACCCTGAGTGCACCTGGGGAATCTGGTGGAGATGCTAAAGATGGTGATACCCTTTACTGCCATTTCGACCATTTCTTTAATCTTAAATGACGTATGATATCATTTGGGGGTGGCTGAGCAGATGGAGAAGTGCAAGCCAAATATTTTTCTTTTCTTCTGTCAGCACATGTACAGTATTAGTCGCGTGTAGTTCCTGCTATTAATAGAAGAGGCTGATACTCACCCCCTCATATGGTCATATAAATATATAGTAATGGCACTTCAAAGAGAGCACAATTACTGAGGGCATCTTGCCTCTCATTCTTTCCATTAATCTTTCTATCTCTCACTGTTAACTCTCTCCCCTCTCTGCGGTGATGTTTCTCTGTCACGCTGCTCGCTGTAGCCAGGATCCACCCAGCGGAGCTGCACAGCCCACGCTGAGCCAACTAAAACAGAATAACATTCTGCCCTGGAAAAGACACATAGGGTAATAAGAATTAATAAAGTGTGCGGACACAAGCGTTTTTTCTTGTGTTTGCGCGCTGCGGCACTACAAGCCTCGGATGAAACCAGATTCTTTATCCTTCCATCTCTGCAGTCCTCTCTTCACTCACTCACTCTCTGCTTTCCCCCGCTGGAATTTCTTTTCCCCAGTGCTCTCTACCGCACTCAGGTAACTGTGGATGCTTTCTGTTTTGGAGCTCTTGTGTGCAGTCCAAATAGTGAAGAGCGTTTTCTTGACTCCTTAAGCCCTCTCTGTTTTCAGCTCCCACCGTGAGATTATTTATGTAGGAAAGCTTCAATCGATCTTCTCTTCTCGCACGTTTTAGAGAAATTCGCCCTCAGAATGCAGCATTTGGGTTAAGCGTTTCAGTCCAAAAGCAATACTGAACATTGTAGCACATGTGACACTCGATCTGTTAGGAGTGGAGAAGGCGGTTAGGGGGGTGATGGAGGAGGGGTGGCGGCCTGGGTTTGACTCACCTCAGCACACCTATCCTGTTACTCGGCTATCCATGGCTGCATCTACTGTCTGCCCGCACCTTTCCCCTCTCTCTCCCTCTCTGTGTTTCTCTCGTTCCCTCTCTCTCACGCTCTGCTTTAAGATCAAAAGCTCTTAGGGATGAAGAATGTGTTGGGCCATGTGCTTCTTTCATATACAAACACCTCACTCCTCATAAAAGCTCAGCAAGACGCTCCGAGGCACATATGGTCTTAGTGAGGCCGAGTGCGTAGGATAGTCTGTATACGGCAATCTGGTGCATGCGTTTTCTGCCATATAGCATCTGATAGGCTCCTATAGGCTCAAACAGTTTCTACAAGAGATTCATGACTAGTTAACTAATTATTAAACAGTCATCAGCAATTCCAAAAAAAAAAGAAGTGTTTCAGACGTCAATGAAATGTTTTGGGTTTTATTTTTTTAAACTAGCTTGCTAATAGGAGCTGCGGCTGGCAGCAGCAGCAGTTTCTACACACAGAATTTCTCATTTAACCCCATAACAATTCAAGTTTGTTTCATTTTAAAAAAGACTCATTATTCAGTAACTTCAGGGCCTTCAATGCAAACTAATGGAGCTATTCTTAGGTTAAAGAAGTATGTAATAAATATTTTTTTTCCCATGGCTTGTTGGCTAAGTCAAGTCAGGTCAAGTCAGCTTTTATTGTCAGTACTACAATATGTACAGGACATACAGAGCATTGAAATTGCATTACTCTCAGACCCCATGGTGTAGCAGTAACATTAAATAGATGGTAAACAGGAACAGTGTGACTTTAAATAGACACTAAAAAACACAACACTAAACATAAAAATAAACCAAGAAGCAGAAGAACTGATTTCTGAAGTCAGTGTGTTTTGTGTTAGCTCACCTCTTAATTGGTGCTGGGGTTAACAGCAAATGAAGTGGTTTGAGGTGGGCGATGAACTGTGTTGTATTTCAAGCTCTACGGAGTTACATTGACTTTCTAAACTGCACGCTAAAATCACCCTATCTCATGAGAATCTGTCAAGACAGTTGTTCTCTCGGTTTAATAAAACATCCTCTTTCCTTAATAAATCATCTCCTCTAACTATTTAATAAATTGTTGTTTAAGTGCCCCCTTGATTATCTCTTTTCATTCTCTCAATATAATAAATTGTGGTCTCAATTTGCTAATCAGTTCCCTCCAATTGTGCAAAACCACTTCATTTTTGAGATTATTTGTTATGATAGAACTGATATCTGTTGTTTTTTGTTGTTTTGTTTTTTGTATTTCTTATTTGAAATGATTTTATAGTGCATTGAAAATGACTTACAATTCAGTTATATTGACCAGTGTGAGGATGCTATCAATTAAAAACTCTACAGTCAGTTCATATTTTGCATGTGCTTAGAATGATTGACTCAGAACGGATATTTGTTAGCTGGATATCCTTCTTGTCAGTAACGAATGTTTTGTAAGGTGTTGAATTTGACTGATTTTCAGATGAATCATCTTATGTTTTATGTTATAAATTGATCTTTTCATCTGAAATCATTTATGAGTAAATTGTAATGACCTATGTGAGTGTTTTGGCTGCCAGTTACATTTCAAAACACTGCAGCTGTATAGTAATGAAATAAGGTCTCTTGGTTAAACTTGTTAAAAAGTTCTCCATGAGGGTCGAGTTTCCTCCTTGGTGCTTCAGCTTAGTAGACTCTCAACTCTTAGGAAGATTTTAAACTGGCTGTCTGTGCCTCTTTGCACTGGTTTTTGTGGTCCAATGGGAACCAAATAACTAACAAGCATTTGATATCTCTGCACACCCAAGAGCCTTTCCAAGCAAGAGATGGGCCTAGTGGTGTAAGCAGAAAACAGTCAACAGGCTCCCATTAATTTCCAGCAGTCTTACACAGCTTGGAATTGGTTTCAAATCAAATAGTATTCCCACACCAATAAAACGCTTGGTTCTCTGTGTTTAGCAGAAAAAAATATTTTCTGTTCTCTTTTTCTGCCTGTTTACTGATGTTTTCACTGTGGCTGTACTTCAGTCCTCAACTAATGAACTACTTCCGACAGCGCCAAGTCAGTGTAACTTCTATTGCGGTAATCACTAACACTGGTCCTGGTGATATACCTTCCTATGGAGTCAAGTTCCAACCACAAACTGCCACACCTGTTTCAGCAGATTAACAACTTCCTTTTTCTTAATTGACTGGGTCAGATGTATTAGTGTTAGGAGAGCCATGTACTGTAATATGGAGGTTGGAACAAAACTCTACAAGAAAGCAGATCTCCAGGAACTGGAGGACTAGTGACCACTGCTCAATTATGTTTGTGCGTTTGCTGAATGGCCTGGAAAGTGGAGGAACAAATCAGCCTTAAGGAAGATGTGTGCTCAGACCTCAGAGTTGGGAATGTTTCAGCCCACTACTCTGCTCCATGAAGAATTTTGATTATAACATTATTTGATTATGATTTATCACCTTTTAATGTGTTTTCTATTATAAATTCTTCTCTTTGCCTGAAATCATTTACATTGTGTCACTGTGTATTTCTGTTTTGAATTTGACAAATCAGTCCTTCCAAATCAGTCGCGGAAAATGCATGCAGCACTTTTAGTTTCTTAAGCATGCTATACAGATGACATTTCGTCATCCGCATTCCTTCCAAATGGTTCAAGGTAGCCCTCCTGATTCAAAGTTCGCCCAAAGAGGCTTTAGTTCTATGCAGTATTGTTAATACCGCTTCCTCTTTCCTCTGCTTTGTACAGATTATCCCCCCTCTCATAGACCTCAATCAGAACCGCAGTAAGTTGAAACTCTACATCGGCCACCTCACGGCCCTTTGTCACGAGAGAGACCCCCACATCCTGCAGGACCTGGCCCCGCCCTCCGCTTATCACCGTAGCCAACAGGACGCCTGGGAGGAGGAGCTACAGAAGATGAGCCTTGAGCAGGTGGGTCATGACCACTTTCATCGTATATCAGTTCACTCCATCACTCCACCTGTGCGAAATGGGTGCGGTAAGACCATTTTGCTTATAGTCACTGTCATGGCAAAACCACATACGTCAGAAATGGTAACTTTATACGAAAAGTAAAAGCTTTCTTAACTTTAATTTTCAAAAATAGCCATTTTTGAATAATAGTGTTGCTACACAAATGTGCATACAATTGGGGGTTGTTGGTTTTGATATGGCAGCAGCATTTAAAGCAGGCGACTTTTGAAGAGAACTCTTACAAGTTGTTCTTTAAATACTTTCAGCTTTACAGTTGTTACATAACAAACTCTTTCACAACCTCTTTTAGCACCAAACGTGTTTGTGTGTTGGTGAAAGTGGGCGCAAAAGAGTGAAGCTTGACTGTATTTGAGAGCCAGGTACTGTAAAGGTTTCTTGGGTACTTGGATTTGTCACCCTATGATTATTGGAGCCATCTGGCCTGGCCCCTGTGTGAGCCCCTAGCTGACGCTAAAGCATACTGCCCATAAATCTCCTATTGGCTTTGTGAATCAGGCTCGCTCTGTGTAAATGCCATTAGGCCTCTTTATAGAGTGGAATGTGTTCCTACAGAAAATAAATAGTCCAATATATTGTTTTTTATTAGCCTCATTTTCTGTTACTTTAACAAAAGGAACCCAAACACTACCCAGCTCTGTCTTAAAGCCAGAGGCGAGGCCAAGAATACTAGGGAGCAGTGAGGATACAGGGTTTAAGAAGGGGATTTGAGACAAATGGAGGAGGGAAGTGCATGAGACGATAGGTAAAAGGGAGAGAAAAGGACAGTTGAGGAGGTAGACAGTTTTTGTGAAAAATCTCTGCTCAGGAACACCTACAGTACCGTGGAAAAGAAAGACCATCCTTCATTTAATTTCCGGCCAAAACGGCCTTTAAGTGCAAGTTATTCATTTTAAAGATATCTCTAAGGAGATTAGATATAAGATTCCAAGGCTGGTGTTTAAAAATTGTATGGAGAAAATGAGACTTCAACTGTACAAGACCTGGTAGACCACCAAAACTGTCCCCATGCAACTCGAACAAAGAAGCTGCTTGTGTTCTCAGAACAAAGGACTGGCCACCCCAGAGTCCAGAGCTCAACATCACTGAATGTGTTGGCGGTTACTTGGATGGTGAGAAGCAGCTAAACCAGCTTCTAAGACTGAAGGTGTGTAACGTAACTTTTTGAAAAGGGTTCTATGTAGTACCCAAAAGGGTTCTTCTATTGTGACAATCTTGACATCGTAGCAATAGAGGAACTCTTTTGGGTGCTATAGAGAACCCTTTTGGAAAAGGTTCTATATAGAACCATCCACAGCAAATTTTCCTTTAATCTGAAGAATACTTTCATGATGCAGAGCTCTTTAATCATGCGACTGGTTCTTTAAGTGTTCATGGTACTATATCTTATGTTTTTTCCTAACACTGAAAACATGTGTATGTAATAGCCATTTTGACTGGAAATTAAATAAATAAAAGGTGGTCTCTGACTTTTGCACAGCACTGTAAGCGCATCCTTTTTTCTGTGCCTACCATAGCAGTAAATTGACTGCAGGCAGACAGTAGGTTTAGTTCTTGAGTCAGATCTTTTAAGTTTTGCATCCATTTAGAAGCTTTTGCAGGACTGGGGGAAATAAATTGTCTGGAAGTCTATATACGCATTACACTCATGTTAAACCAGCCCCATCCCTCAAAAAGAGCCAGGAGTGATCTTGCACACTTTTGCCAAAGGCCATACAATGCTCATGTGTTTCGTAGCACAGTGAACTGTCTGCTTGGCAGGTTTTTGGCTTGGCCTGACATAATTGAAAGGCATTTTTTATGTGGGCTACTTGATGACAACCATTTGGCCTGAGAACAAATAATATTTAAGATTTTTTAGTTTTCTGCAAGTAAACTCTTTTCCTTCCCGAAATTTGGCACCTTTTAAATGTTTTTTTTCTCCTTTTCTTGACTTCTTTAATATGGAATAGGGAGGAGAAATGTCTGTGCATTTTATTTTCCTTTGAGAAAGACCGCTTTCATCAGCAGGCGTGCACACCGAGCCTTACCAATCTCTCTAAGACTGCGCATCGGTCACTGGAGGCTGCCGCACTACAAAAGCACAGCCGGCCTTGATTCTCTGGAGTCGTTTTGAAATTGAATTATTGGCGGTGATTTAATTGAGACAGAGGCCAGGCCGGCACTGCAGGAGACCTGCTGGAGTAATAATCAGAGAGATGCAGGCAGAGAATGGTGTTGAAGCACACAGACAGAGCAGAAGCTACCTACTTAGCCCACCCTCGTGCCAGCTTCTCCTGTTATTGCTCCAAGGGTGATTCCAGCGGAGGTGCTTCTGACGGATCCTCCGGCGGATAAACAAGGCTGTGTTTATCTGAAGAACCCGCTGAGCGGCAGCTTTGAACATTTCGGAGTAATGCTGTGAGTGGTGTGATACTTGTGGGGCTTTCTCCATTCCAGCTGAGAGTGAAAAGACTGGTACTGATTTTAGTGAATGAAATTGCACACTTTTGGACCTCCTCAACGACTATGCCTTCTCCTTTTCAGTGGTCTTCTCAGACTGGTGTCTGAAAAAGATGTGCCGGAAAGCAGAGGTGCTCCCACCTCGCCCCCGAGGCATGCTTGCCGGTTTTCATTTGGTCCGTTAGCTCAGAGACTAGGAGTTGTTTTCAAGTCCAAAAATGCAAAAATGGAGATCATGAATATTTCAGATTCCTCTTTAAAATGCGCACATATATCCAAAAACATTCCTAATCCATATCAAACAGCTTTGAAGCACTTGCCGTTGCGAATACATGTGGTATGCACATGCACGGCGTCCGGCACTTACATGCATGTAAGATAGAGTGAGTTTCCGCTGTTGGATGCTGTGGTCTTCCTCTAACAGTAGAATCAGTTTCAGCTGTGGGATTGGAAGAAATGCTGACGTTCATATGCATGTTTGACTGATATCTTCCATGGCCTCTTTCGTCTTCTGCGTATTTGGAATTCAGTCTTTCTCTTTGTTGAGTTACTGTAGTTCTAGACTGGGAGCTGTATTACTGGATTCTGTTGATTCCTGTTTGCTTCATAACATAACTAACAGCAGATCATGTACTGGATAGACATGCTGAGTGCCTAACCATTTAAAGCAGACGCAAAAAAGTCTTATTTGATGTGTTGAGAATGTGATCTTTCATAGTTCGTAGATGTAGATTCAGTTTTGTAAGCACATTAAACAAATCAATAATAAGTGCTTACCGAGCCACACTGTAGTCTGAATGAGCTCACACACTCGCTTGGAAAAAAAGACATGATGCATACAACAGTAAAGGAAGCGTCATGCATATTTTATGCACCGATAGAAAATTCGGAAACTCATAGAGAGCTGGAGTCGTACACGTTGAACGCAGAAAAAAAGGATTTACTGTTGCAAGATGGCAGATTTAAACAATATACAAACTACTTCGCCTGATTCAGGAACCTGTTGTAAAATGATGAAACATGCAGTTATTTGTGCACAACTGATGAATCTGCTTTAGTACGTGAAAACAAGCGTCTGTGCACAAGTAACTGCAATAGGCACATCTCAAATTACATATACATATAAAATACTTATCATTTACATGAAGCTGTCGGTGAAATTGTAGTGCATTCCTTTAATGCTTACATTTGACTGTACGCAGCTTGTGTGAATAAAGGCCATTGTTATGACAAATATCAGAGCGTCATTAGGAGCAAAAACTGGTATGTTGTGCCATCAAACATTATGGCATCTGTCATGCCAGTTTCAGTAATAATAACTTAACACGGTTATATTATGGAACAAAACTTCTCATGACAGCAACTGACCTCTGCCACGACCTGTTTATGGCATGTAGCAGGGTTCAAATAAAGTGTTGCCCAGTTTAGTTTATTAACAGGCTGCGGTTGCCACGCAACACAATGACCAAAGATCATTTCACAAACATTATGCCTAATGTTTCTTATTAACTTGGCACATTACAATTCAATTGATATGTGTGCGTATTTAGTATTTTACAGTGGCTTTAAACAGTACTCAGCCAATGTTTTGATCACCAGCAGCTCATTTAAAGCTGCATTAAAGCTGAACTGAGTGCTGCTTAATAGCTGTGCTGGATGCGGTGGCAGGGCTGTCCATAGAGAACTAGAGCTGGTACCCAGTCCCCTCATCCCAGCAGCATTCCTCAGGCCTGTGGTTTCAGTGCCCGTGTTTATGAGAGGGCGTGCGCTATTTGAACTCCTGCCCTCTCTTTGATATTGCCTATTGATCTCCTAATTAACAGCTTTTTATGGGCTGCTTTTTATAAGCCTGGCACTCTGGGCTGGCAAAGAGGAGGGTAATGTAGAGCTCAATGCCGCTGGCCTTTCTCTCTCTCTTTCTCCTTCTCTTGGTCTCTCACCCTCACTCACTCTTTGCCCGCTGTCCCCCGTCATCCAGGCTCCACAGTCATTAGGCGCCGCAGCTTTAGTCCTTCCTTTTCCCTCAGCTCTTACGTCCTCACAGGGAGCTCTTAACCCAGCCAAACACAGCGAAGACTCAACCACTCCACATACACAAGCATATTTTACTCAGATTTTGGCCAATCCTTTAGATCCAATGACTAACCGTCATTATTCACAGATTAATCATTAATCATTAGCAAGCATTTTGCAAAATCAAGGATGCAACTCACTATAAAATACACAAAATTTTGTGTGCACACTTGGGCATACACATCAACTGAATTCTGGCTCAATGCATGAGATATAGAGCTTTAGCATGTACATGAAGTAAATGGCCTGAAACCATTTTTAACAAATGCATAAGAACCATCCATCCATCCATCCATCCATTTTCTAAGCCGCTTCTACCTCAGGGTCGCGGGGGGTTGCTGGAGCCTATCCCAGCATTCATCGGGTGGAAGGCAGGATACACTCTGGACAGGTCGTCAGTCCATCGCAGGGCAGACAGACAGACACAGACAGTCACGCACACACTCACACCCAGGGGCAATTTAGCATTTCCAATCGGCCTGACTGCATGTTTGCATAAGAATCAGGTTTTGTTTATACTCATGTGTCGACCACTAAATGTTAATGATTATATAAGCAAAATCTAAACAGTTGACAAAATAGCTTTAATATAGAATGAAGGGTACCAAAATTTCTACAATATAATGGCATTGTTAGGAGAATTTATCATATTTGGTGGCTTTTACTAGCCCAGGGTTAAAGGAAAATAAATGCACACTGCTGGACATCATGCTTTCTGTTGGAGAATTGGACAGAATGTTATTTGCAAATGTCTTTTTGATATGGTATCAACTACTTTGTAGTCGTCTTCTTGAAAAGTGGTCCCAAGCACTGCTATTTTTAGCTGAATGCGTCATTATTTAGTAGGCCTATCAAGCATGATGTTTGCCTTTTGGTGCTCTGATGTACACAGTTCTGCTCAATACATGTAGAACCAAAGCATGCAACATAACTCTTCATGTTCATGAGTTACTCCCACCGTGGAGAATGGTAACCTTATCATCACATACAAAAATGTTCACGTATCATGTGTTTCTTACCTTTGAGGACTCATTGAAGTAGATGTTGGTGTTGTCATTTTGGCACAGCACATTGTGGCTTTTTTTTAGTATTGTTGTATTAAGAGTATTGTAAGCACCTAAATCTTAAAACACAACAATAATTATTTAGGCTTTTTTTTTTTTTAATTGGTAAAGGATGACAATCTACACATCGGGGATGCAGTCACTTTTACGCCTCCCAGGTACGTCTTTTGACCGCAGCTGGAGCTTCAAATGTAAACACTGGTGTGCTAATATAGAACTGAAGCCTTGGGGCAGTTGCAGATAATGACTGTTGATAAGCAGTGATTGGACAACTGAGAAAACAAGGCGGAGCTTGAGATAGGTTGATTAGAATATACCTTGGCTATTTTGCAATGAATCAGGAGATCATAATGATTTTGACTGGCCATAATACAATGACAGCACAGATTTCATTTCATTATCCAAAAAAAAAACACAGCTACTTCTTTCCCCATTTGATTGAGTAGGCCTTTGATCAGTCTATGTAGGCCAAGCTACACCCCTGCTGCACATACAGCATATAAATCAAGAAGTGAATGCATGCACATGAGACACAAACAGTCTGCATCAGTAAGCCCAGTTACACACACACTTGAGTGCTCACGCTCCTCTGTTTATTGCACACACTCTGCCAGACCACCCTATTAGGCCAGGCTGCCAGCTCATCCTCTGTTGTGGTCAGCCCTGCTTTTATGACCCGCTCCCCCTGCCTGTTTTTTTTTCTCCCCTCATGGCGTAAATGTTGTTTTATTTGGTTTGAGCTGTTCACAGGATGTTGCATCTTTGTTTAAACGACTGGCACACAGGAAGGTGATTAAAGCTGCACTGAAAGAGGCTTTCACTCACACAGGTCTCACAGCGTCCACAAAGACAATAAGCTCACCGAAAGGCAGCTCGTCAAATAAGCATTAACATTTATATAAACTGAAACAAAAGCTTTATCTAGTAAATCTAATGAGATTTTTACACAGTTGAAGTGAATTTAGGTGATATATGATGTCATCCCATCGTAAAAGCCCATGAATTATTCCTTCTCATTCTTAGTAATGTTATCCAAGATGTTGCTTTAAGTGACGTCGAATAACTCTTTTAGTTGACCATTTTAAATGATAAGCAGTTGCCATTGTTTTAGTGACAGGCTCATGTTGTTCTGCAGACAGTTTGGGTCCCTCTCTGATAAAGTTAGAGTCTGTATATATGTAAATGGATAATGAATGGCATGTTTCTGGTCTAAGAGGAAGAGAACTGTGTACTTGGCCAAAGGCATCTGACTGTGATCTCTCAGCACAAAGCAAAGCTGTATAAACCGAGAGAGTCGTCTGCTTTGTGGCTCATTCTGAATAAAACATGAGCCAGTGGATTGATTATTAATGACCCCTGTGCTGTAGAAATAATCCATTAGGCCACTGTCCTTGATTCAGGCTCTGTATCTGAAGTTAGTCTTAACCTCTCTGTCTTTTTTCATCGACTTTGGGCAAACTGTTTGTAGACTGTCTCTAATAATTACATATTTGTAACTGTAATGCAATAAAGTCATTTTCAGATTATTTTGTTGATTAATCAGATAATCACAGATTTGAAATAAGACCAAACAGAAGTAGTGGAATTAACTGAACATCAACAGACCCTCCTTTTCAAAGATTCCTAAACTTTATTTATTGTTAAAAGATAAAATCGGAAACATTAAGTCGATAGGAGGACTTCATTAACCCTCTACCACTTGCATTAGGAGAGAATTTTTAAAAAAAGTTCATTTTTCTTGCATAAATGGACCTGATTATTAAATTCAAAATCTGAATAAATAAAGTGTGCAAGGCTTCTTTTGGGGCAACATTGTGCGACAATGAAAAGAAATTATATAAAGAAATGTGCTTGGCTGGCTACATCCATTCCACTGTCACACAGTGTTGCTTCTAGGCAACAAACATATTGCTGCAAATTCTTACAACACAAAAAAAGTGATACTAAATGTTAAAAAAAAAAAAAAGGTTTAGAATTGACCAAAGACACAGTAATATGCAAATACATGTTTTGTCTTAATCTACTTGACCTTTTCCCTTTATTGTTAACCCTGTTGTTATGAATACATATAAATACAAATATAAATACATATAATGTTATTGTAAAGTGGGTTTGTTGCCCTGAGGCAACATTGTGATAACTCGATAACTTTCCAAACTTTTTAGTTAACTTACATTACATACAATAATGCTCTGTTTCCTGTGATGAAAACAGAGGAATTGAATTATTCAACATTTTAATTACAGTCTGATTCAGCTTATTTTGTCTGCTTAAATGGCTATAGCAAAATTCACTGCTTTTTAGATGGACATATCTATTTTGGATCAAATGAGTGATTACACAGTTCCAGTACGATTAATCAATAATACATTTTCATTTAAATCGTTTTGTAGCCCTAGCATCTTAACAGTGTCCATCAGAGGAGGAGATTTTAAACTTTACGTTATCCTCGTGTAAATTGCCAACTAAACTTGGCTGTTTCATTGAGAGGCTACATTTTATTTTAAATAGTTTTTTATTGAATAAGTAAACAATCATGACGGCTCTTTAGTTTTATTTTATTCCCCTAAGGTGTTTCAGATAAGGAGAGTGAGGTGAGAGAATCAGTCCTAAGTAGATCTGATATATTATTTTATGGATATCAGTGTCCGTCCGTTTCTTCTGTCAGAACATCCTGCTGTCAGTTTCATTGCATTTTCACTTGCAGGACGTCCTTCCGCAGCTGAATAATCACATCACCATTTTCTCTGCCTGGCAAATACATTTACAGCATGTGCTGTTTTCCTCTACATGCTACAAGCATTCCTGTGAATTTCTTTGGACCAAATGCTGGAGCTGTCAGACAGAGCTAGGAAGCGATGCTAATAGGCTGCTGTTATTTGAATGAGGTCCATTATAGAAGTGGTGTGAATGTTCCAGCAGTGGACGCTTGACTGTTGCTGCAGTGTGGTGCTTCTGCAGAGGCCCTGGGCTCCAGCCTGACAGGCCCATGAATCCTGGGTGGCGTAAGCGTAGGGTAATTTAAAGAGGCAGGAAATGGGAGTAAACATGGCGGAACAAACCTGGAGCCCACTCAGCCACGATTAATGGAATCCTATAAAGTCTGAGCATTTGTCTGCTGGAAGTGGAGTTTTTACTCTTCAGTGCATTCTCCGTGTCTTTGCTTTATGGGCGGCCACACCCTTTATTCTGTCATACTTTCTATAAATACAGCGCAACTGTGTGCAAAGTTAGACATTTTAAAAATAAAATTATACATACGTAATCATTTTCTTTAACTGTTGTGTAAATAGACACATGTATGTTGTGATATTGTGTGTGTGTGTGTGTGTGTGTTTATATTTATATATATATATATATATATATATATATATATATATATATATATATATATATATATATATATATATATATATATATATATATATATATATGAATAAACATTTATCTACAAAGTAATTTACATTCTTTACTTTTAATGGAAGTCAATGTAAAAAGTTTTGGAGCATTTCTGTTCCATTAGTCATATATTTCCACACAAGAGTTCAAATGATGCAGAAAACTGAAAATTGGCGGGGGGAAATGGAGATACAGTATGTTTGGGATTGTTTTTGGACAGCGGTGATATAAATAATACACAAAATATCTATGTTAAACTGATCAGTGTAGATTGTAGAGGCTGGATTTGTTACAGAGATCATTTTTCCCTCAGATATCTGATCCAGTCTTTTCCTGTGGTTGCACCATTACATTGTGGGCTGATGCCTATACCACATATTTTACACATACGTATCTGTCAATGCTGATATTTATTTGTAAAATGTAGAAATTGTGACCACCTGGATTAGCATTACAGTGAAATGTAACATTTTTCTGCAAATACAGTAACATTGCAGACATTTTAGCAATTTAGTTGGATGTTCTCTTCTAGAATTCAGAATTGAAATCTTGGTTTGAAATAAGATAAGATAGACTTTTATTGTCCCACAGGGGGAAATTTGCATTGTTACAGCAGAATACACAGTAAGCAGATAAAGAGCAGTAAGTAGACAAAGATGTGCATCATACAAAATATAGGATATACTATAGAAATAAATAAATAAACAAGGCGTCTGTTGGCAGAAAAACATAAAAAATAAAAATAGAAATATGTGTTGAATCTAATCATTGTTATGATGCATACACATTTTGTATAAGCAATGATCTTCTGATACTGACAGTCCCAGTATTGTTGCTGCCTAATGTTTTCTGCTTGTGCCTGCTTGACGGCTGTACTGGGTATCAGATCAGTGCAATCTGTAGTTTTGTTGTCAGTCAGAGAAGCTGTTAGAAAACACTGAATGAAATCAGTCGGTATGGTGAGGGAAGTCTATGAATTTACCCTTGTCTCGGTGTGAATAAGAGGAGACAGCTCTCAGACTGAGTCAACAGACAGACGTCGGTGAGGCAGACAGTGGTGGGGTGAGTGACGTTAAGCAGTTTTAGTCAGGAACTTTGATACGAATAAATGGATAAATGAATCAGAGTTCACTCCCTCAAAACAAATATATCAAGAGACGTGAGACACCAAGGCGTCAGAAGCAGGTCATATTTTTCTGACCTTTTTCAGTTCTTTGTTTAGATTCATTTAGTGAATCATCTAGTGACTGTGACTTGAGCTGAACTGCTGAAATCAGGTCCCATGTGTATGGTCAGCTCTCCCTCTGTGTTCTGTCCCTCACGTTTTGTTCCCTGAATAATGTTATTAAAGAATTATTTTTCCTCGTAAGTAACTTCAGTGAGTGGTACTCTTGTAGGAATAGTGAAAAACCCTTAACATGCACTATTTAGCTACAGAGCTCTCAGCCTCGGTTTCACAGCCATCATTATATGTGAAATCCCCAGGCCAAGGGATGATTACTCATCTCCCAGAGCCTTTGACTTCACAAAACACGTCTGAGTGCAAGAATAAAACATTAAAGAAATAACTCAAATATGAGCAGGATCAAGGTGTAATATCTGGAAACCACCAAAACATAACATTGCAGTGCTATAGTACATGTGCTGTGACATTCTGCTCTTTACTCATGTTTTATGTTTTTTTTAAAGGCTCTTTATTTATTTCAACTACAGACCTGTTACCGTTATATAGTTTCACCCCACTGTTTGCAAATAAGCAAAGTAGACAAAGTAATTCCAGGTTCAAGCAACAGCTTCAGAACACCTGCTGCATCTAGGACTATGTTTGGAATGAAAATTCCCATCACATTCAGTAATGTTCATTTGTGCACATTGGCAGTCCAGTACATAAGTGGATGTACTTACACAGTACTGTGCGAAAGTCTTAGGCACCCAAGACACATTTTCAAAATCTGTTTGTGTAGTTTGTGTTTATTTGCTCAGAAAATTGTTTTGAATTTGAATAAACAAAATGTATAGAATATTAATTAATAATGATAATGATATATATTTTATGGATGTTAGTGTGTCTGTTTACCCATCTCCAAGCCTCTCCTCGAGGAAGCCCAGTATTATATGTAGTTAAAAAGCAGCTCCTGGTTTGACCAATCAGTGCTCAGTAAATTGAGCTCATGATGTAATTGATGATATTAACGAGTCTCTGTGGCGGCTGTGAAGGTGTCAAGGAAAAATATGGACCCAAGAAACTCTTGTTACTTTTTATTGTTGATTTGAATTATGAATATGACTTTATTCTAATGTATATTGTGATAAACTCACTGCTGTGGTAATTTAAAAAAAAAATTTGCTCAGATGCCTAAAACTTTCACACAGTACGGTGTGTGTGTGTATATATATGTATATGTAAATGTGTATATATATATATGTATATTTATATATGTATATTTATATATTGCACATTGACATAAACAAATGCTGCAGCTATTTCATATTCCATTTAAAGATGTTACACCACTTTTGTTTTACGCTACTGACACCAACCAGAAATTAATAATACAGCAGTTTGTTTAGTTCACATTTTATTCTTTCTAGTTGTCATAATTTCTGATAACGTTTAGTCAGTAGGGGAAGCAGTGCCGTCATAGCATAACCTCAAACTCTGCTTAAGAGCACAGCCATTGGCTCTCGAGCCACTGAATGCTGTCGTTTTGTTCCCTGTCAGAACATCTACATGAATTAGGGCATGCTTTATGTAAATGACATGTAAATGAGGTACTGATAGGCTGACACTTAAAACTGCCTGTTTCCACACCGTAGGGACATATGCTGGATAGATTGTATGTTATTAAAGGTGCTCACATCTGCACTCTTTTGTCCATGTTTAACCTTTTTGCCTGTAAGTTCGTTATAGCTTCAATAGCTTGCTATAACTTGCTATAACTTCTCCAGCTGAATTTATGTACCTTATAACCAGAGCAGTCACTCTTGTACTTTCTTGTTTTTTGAGCTTCCTGAAATATCCTACATTTTTTGCCGAATTACAACAGAGGGGTATTGATGTCTGTACTTTAGTATGTGTGCACACTACAAACTTCACATCCATTTTACATCTTTGCTGTGGTTGTGTCTAAACATGGAGGATGAATTTACTTATTTTTTCTCGTTGCTAGTTTTGTCTCGCCTTGAGTGTCATTAGCTCAGCTTGTCAGCAGCCATATTTACTGCACCAGTGCACACACAGGGCCTATCAGATTAATAAAAGCCATTAAGCGCACTTAAGAGGGGACTTTTATGAACCTTCATGGTTGAGAGGGGGATTTTTACACATGTTTAGTGGCCTGTTAAGTCCTTTTAAAGGGCTGGCGCCTCCTGACTGAAGTATTTTTTTAGGGCGGGGTTGCTCTGCAGCCTGCAGCTCCATTGGCTGAGCCGCCGGTGATTGGTGAGGGTGCTCCTTTCCGTCGCTTTCAGTCAGCTGTGTTCACACAGTGCAGTTTCTGCTGATTCAGTCAGGAGGCTGCAAAGCAGTATGGCAGAAATCATAGAGACACTCAAGGAGCTTTCTTAGCCAGAAGCGAAAGGAGGGATGTGCCTATAGCTGTCCAGTCTCCACACAGCCTGAAGACCCTCAGGCACAATACACTTGGCCACTGTAAGAAGAGAAAAGGGCTTTAAAATATCCGAGCAGCAGAAAGTCTGAGTTTTGCTTTCATCATTCTGCGGTGGGTGTGTGTACTGAAGTTTTCAAACTAGGTTTTAAACATGATTGCATTTCATATGTACCACACACACTGCTGGTACTCCCACTAGTTTCTGAAGGAGCCCGCCTCCACCAGACTGCCCTGACCTCATTCAGAGTTGCGGTCAGTGAGTGCGACTTGTGTGTCCGCTTTTAGCCACATTAGCTCAGAATCTCAATTAGACTTGACTGATTGGCTGCACAGATTTGCCCAAAGCTCACTCTCAGGGTTCATCTAATCAGATGTGGTTGGTCCTGTTTAGAAACAGCAACACCCCCACCATTCTCAGTGGGTAGTCTGATTGGCTAGGCCCACTCTTATGGGGAGTGTTCCTGATCACTTCAGAGCTCAGTTGCATAATTTAGAAATAGAGGATAGGGTATCAAGATATCTCAGTGTGTAGAGTTGGAGAGAGAGAGAGAGAGAGAGATCTGTCTCTAAGAGGCTCTTAGTGAAGCCATAAAGTCTGCTGGTAGTGTCCATTCACTATGGGAAGAACTTCTCATGAGCTTGAATGGGCTCCAGAGGTGCAGGTGGAAGGATGGTAATATTACAGGATAAAGCATTCAACACTTCTCCTAAAGTATACAGTACTGTGCAGAGGTCAGAGACCACCCTTCATTTATTTCATTTCCAGTCAAAATAGCCAATAAGCACAAGTTTAAGTTTTAAAAAAAGCAGAAAACCTATTTAACAGAAATTGCACAGAAGCCTCAACCATCAAATATATATATTGATTGAACGTATCCACTCTTCACCTTCATTATATTTTTCATTCACTCTCTTGTTTTTTGAAATCTGCAGGAATATTTTTCCACATTTCCAAAGTTCAGTTATAGAAGTCGCTTGCATTTTCTGCTTCTCATGATGAGAGTAATTCCAAACACATTCAATGATGTTGAGATCTAGAATCTGGGGTGGCCTTATAGGATCCGTTTTGGTGGTCTTCAAGGTTTGCAGGTGGTTGTAAGGAGTCCCGTTTTCTCTAATTTTAACCATTTTTTCAATTCCAGTTTTGGATACTTCTGTTTTTTCGGTTATTTTGTTGCGATGTTCTCCTTCCTTGCAAGTGGATTATCTTATATCTAATCGCTTCAGATATATATATATATATATATATATATATATATATATATATATATATATATATATATATATATATATATATATATATATATATATATATATATAATAAAAACTTCTACTTAATGGCTGTTTTCACTATAAAAAAACAACTGTCCGTGGCTTTTCCGCAGTGCTGTACAATATCACACACTCCATCCTGCTCAAATGGGAAAATTGAAAAGATTTCTAGTTTCAGCGCAGTCTAGGGTGGGCAATACCAACGCAATACGTGACTTGGCTTTTGATTGAGTTGTAACTAACAGAACGCACCAGCAAACCAGTAGGAACACATTTACAGATTCTGTTTTCTAAAAATCTACCTGCTCTTTTTAAAAATGTATCTGAAAACAATTGGCAACAAAAATAAGTAAATAAAAAAAGATACTGGCATAATGAGCTGAGTATGTCAGCTGCTTGTTACTGTGAAGTTTATGACTTTATTATATATTGGTTGTTGTTTACAGACTCTGTCATTGGTCTTTTTATGATAAATGCAGCTGTTCACGGTTCTGGCGACATCCATGATAACTTCATAAAAGCATATTGTGACAGAGTTTATCACAGGTAATAATCATGATATCAACATTTCATCGTATACCCCCCCACCCTGACACAATTCCTGTCCTTCCTGCATCAGTTTTCTCATATCGCAAAGCAAAAACCTTCACCTTTCCACCTCACCTGGCCCAGCCTTGGAGAGCCGTCAGAGGTTAGCCAGTAGAGCTGTCATCAGGGAGGACTGTAAGACAGGCTGTAGGGGAGAACTACACACCAGGAGCAGTGAGGGAACTCCAGCAGGGAAAATGAGAGCTCTGGCCTGGGGAGAGGGGATTTCAACAGAATGAAAGAAGTGACCTCATCTCAGTTTTATTGCCGGGGGTTGAGGAGGACCCAAGTGTTTTGTTTTTTTTTTTTTTTCTTCTCACTTAAAATAAGCTATTTATGCAGTCAGGCGCCCCCAAAATGAGGCCGACTCTTTAATTTGCTTCTGTGAAAGCGCCACTTCTACTCAAAGAATCATTGTTTGCTTTCAATATACTCAGTGTCATACTTAGAAGAAGGCCTGTTGTCTTTTTTCTTTATGCAGATTTATTGAAAGGGGCTTGATTGCTTTAGCAGATCTAGACCTAGCCCCTTATTCAGTCTCTCTCTCTCACTCTCCTGGCACTGATGGAAATTCAGTCTGGACCCAGCCAAGGCCAGGGCCGCCCGTGGCCACCATCTTTATCCCTCTGACTTAACAGCGCTGCCAGGGAAGCAGTCCGCCCCTGCCTCTTTTATTCCTCCCTTCTCTCTGTCTCTCTGGGGGAGCGTGAAGGGCTGTGAGGTGGAAGAGGAACTGTAAGTTAATACCAAAAGGAGTGATGCAGGGGTCTAAGGTGAAAAGCGTGATGAGCAACATGGGGACAGGTTTAGGAGTGGAAGGAACTCTTTGCGTCGGAAGCGTGTTATCAGGCTCTGTGTGATCCTGTATCATTGTAGAGTCATTTGTTCTGAGCTTTTCAGCACAGCAGTGTGGAACGACCTTGTATCTAATGCAGGGGAGGGTTAATCTGTGACTCAGAGGAGAGTATCAGTCTTGTTTACAGTTTAGCAGAAAGGATTCTATGTAAGTACCAGTAACGGTGCCTTAGAATAGCAGCAACTCATTTTGGTGCTGTATAGAACCATTTTTACCTGCTTATTTACTAGCATTATACAACAGTTAGTCCCAGCAGCACCATCTAAATGGTTGAGAAGCTTTCTCCCAATTTTGTTCAGGAAAGCATCACTTGCGCCGTACATTTCCACATAATCACATACAAAAATAGAAGACAGTATTTGACCTGCAGCCTGTTTGGTCAGAATTTGTAGTTGGCTTAGGAAGCGCCTTTCTTTACTGCAACTGATGTGATTTTGCCTTATTTTGATTGAGTACATTTTTTTCGCTGTTTAGACAGTCCCTTTGTGAGTAAAGCGTCAGTGGGCTGCTTTTCCAAAACATTATGTGTAGTACAATTGAACAGTGGACATTTAGAAACATGTTTGATTGAAGTTTATGATTAAAAAGTAGGTCCGATTTTGACCTTTTACTTTATTAGAAATTGAGGAAAGTCGCCTGTTCAGTATAAAACCAACATTTGTGCACTATCAACAATGCAAAAGGAATTGCCAGAATTAAAGCTCAATTAATTTGATGTCCAGGATTTCTTTGCTTTACTTTTTTCAATTTCTTGCCTTCAGCTTGTGCCTACAACCAAATCACAGCCGTGATGTTATTTTTTGATAACGTGTGACCTTAAGTGTTCTGTTGCTTAAATAGAGCATGAGAGGGAAAGTGTTATCATAAGTAATATCACAGCTGTTTATAATTCGGAATTTGTAAACACCCTACACTATACCAATAAGAGTCCTTGGGCAAGACTCCTAACACTACCTTCACCTACCTGTGCAAAATGAAGTACCAGTGTATGAGCAGCTTCTCTTGATGCAGGAGTTAACAGAAAGTCAAACGGAAGAATCAAGAAGATCTACTATATATAAACATGAATTATATAGTACACAAACAAACTGCAAGTAAAAGGGTGTGATTAAGTGACTCTTATTAGTCCAACAACGGGGAAATTTCACCTCCGCATTTAACCCATCCTTGAAGTGAAACACCACATACACACTAGTGAGTACACATACTAGGGGGCAGTGAGCACACTTGCCCAGAGCGGTGGGCAGCCGTATCCGCAGTGCCCGGGGAGCAGATGGGGGTTAGGTGCCTTGCTCAACGACACCTCAGTCATGTACTGTCGGCTCTGGGGATCAAACCGGCAACCTTCCAGTCACAGGGCTGGTTCCCTAATCTCCAGCCTATGACTCCCCCCTATGTGTGCAATGGGAGATAAGCACAGATACAACAAGTACTGGAGTACTGAGCTGCATATGTACAATTTGTATGGCTCTGAGAATTGAACACTAAAGAAGGGCTGGGTTTGGTTCCCCAGCAGGCAACTAGGGTCCTTTTTGTGTGGAGTTTCTATGTCCTCTCCATGTCTCTCCGTGGGATTCCTCTGGGTTGTCTGGTTTCCTCCCACAGTCCAAAGTGCAGTCAGGCCAATTGGACACCCTAAATTGCCCCTAGGTGTAAGTGTGTGTGTGTGTATGTCTGTGTGTCTGCCCTATGAAGGACTGGCGACCTGTTTCCTGCCTTCTGCCCAATGACTGCTGGGATAGACTCCAGTTCCCCCTGCAACCCAGAAGGATAAGTGGATTAGAAAGTGTGTGTGTGTGTGTGTGTGTGTGTGTGTGTGTGTGTGTGTGTGTGTGTGTGTGTGTGTGTGTATAAAACATGCATATTGCAAGTTAAAAGTGCCGATGTGGCACACAGAAAACCTCAATGAACCATTTTAGCCTTGTTATGGTGTAATATATCCACTGCCTTTACTACACAACTCTTAAGTTTGCATAGGTGCCTGTTGTTGTTTTCATTGTGTACATGTGTACACTCAGGCGCTGGCTCGTCCTCTGATGTAGCCTAAAGTTAAGTTCTTCCTGCCCTCATTAATCCAGCAGCTGTTTATCTGTGGCCGTGCAGCACAGAGAGGACCCCAGCGGTAAAGGTGTGATAACACCTGATAACAATCGGCAGTTATAACAGGGTCTAATGCACAAGGAAAACATTCTCTGCTCTTCTCTTCACCATCTCGCTGCCCATTTTCTCTCCTGCTCTCCCCTCCCACTTTTAGGTCAAGGCTGAGAGAGGAAATCAGTTCGGAGACAGATAGCGAGACAGATACCTCCTCTTTATCTAAAGCTTTAAAATGTTATCTTTACTGCTCTGTTTTTACAAAGGATTTTTGCTAAATACACATTGCAAAGTGGGAAGAAGCAGCAGTTGCCCTGCTCATGGTCATGCCAAAGAGCTTCTTCACCTTGATTTCTTCAGAGGGTTTCTGTTGAGATGTTAGATTTACGGTGCTGATTTTGGAAGAAATTACGCTGTCAGTTGGAAATCTTTATGCCTAAGCTCTGGTCTTAATCAGTGTTCAGAAAAATGGCCAGTAGATTTTTATCTGTCAAATGGACAGCTGTGCAGTAATTACCTTCGGTGTTCTGATTGGTTAATTACAAAGTAAATAAAGCTTTAAATTTCTTGTGAATCTGTTTGACCAGTTAACCCTCAGATTTATGTTTTGCTATATTATTTAAATGTAATTATTTGATTACACATTTACTTATGTAGTGAGCTGCACAATAAATTACAATTGCGTTCAGTTTGTTTGCTGTGGAGAGTCTGCACTTCATCTTTTTTCTGTTTGTTTTAATGTCAGTGTAGATTTTTCCTTCCACAAAGCAGACTATCCCCTTCTAGTATAAAATTCATATTGCTTGTATGTATCTCACTCTCAATAATGTTTATCAGGAAAAAATAGAATTCTTGAAAGTATTCTAATGCATTCTGGAGCAAAACCTCTGTTACCCCCTGCTTTTGTTATCACGGATGGTATGTGTGACTTCTAAGGCTTATTGCCTTAGGATTTACACATGAGTATCACTCATGACTGTCATAATTTCTAAGGCTAGGCTTTTTCTAGATTCAAATGCTAAAGCCCCCTTGTGTCCCTTCCATCTCCACCAGGCTGCCGTTTCAGGCATGCGTGGTGAGAGCCTCCTCTTTAGCTCTTTAGCCCATGCATTTATGCTATGAGCCCCAAAGCCAGCCTTCATCTTCACTCCGCTCCAGTTCCCCACTGTCTGCTCTTAATGGAGCATGCTCTGCCCGACTGCACCCCTCCACCTCACACGGGGCGCCATATATCAGCCCCCGACGAGCCTCATTAACCCTACTCACATGACTCAATACTCTCTTTCTCCATCACACCCGCTCCTCTCTTTTCTCTTTATTTTCTCATAGCAGATGTGTCAGGGCCCAGGTTCCCAGGTTGGTCATCATAGGTGATGAGGCCTAAAGCGCAAGGCTATATCTGGGCTAGGCAGCATCTACCATACACCTGGAACTGTAGTGCTGTGGAAATAACCACCCAAGGATACTTTGGGTTCAGATCCAGCACGGACCCCAGCATGAAACCTGACCAACAGGTTCCCTGCTCCTGTCCTTTAAGTGGGGGTGGCAGGTGTGAGGGCAGGTTATGGGCACTCTGAGTTTAGACTTTTTCCAGTGAAAATAGCTTGATAGATATAATTACTTAGTATAATGTGTATGTGTTTTATTTTCAAGAGCCGCTACGCCTCTTTTCTGTGAATTTAACCTGCTAAATCAATGCCAGCTCAACCCACGTTCAAGCAAAACTGTTACTTTAGTGAAACTGAATAAAGCAATCATACTTTTTTTCCCAGATCTGGTCATACATGCAAAAGTTTGGTCAATTTACTTGTTGAGTTGAATTTCTAAGTAACAAAAAGTTCATGCATCCTCGACAGAGAACAAACTATATATCAATATGACATTTTCTGCAAATTATAAGATCAGATAATCCTTTATTAGTCCCGCAACGGGGAAATTCACAGTGCTACAGCAGTGAAGGGACAGCAAGGCACCCAAGATAAAGAAATAATAAGAAGAGAATTAACAAGCAAGAATTAACCTTGTTAATCACTTAACATGATTCACAGTTTGTTACGTTTTTTTTTTGTACAGACTGTGTGTGTGTGTGTGTGTGTGTGTGTGTGTGTGTCTCTCTCTCTCTCTCTCTCTCTCTCTATATATATATATATATATATATATATATATATATATATATATATCTTCCATATTCATATATATATATGGTAAAAACATTTGATAAAAAATATAAACTTGTTTATATAGTTAAGAAATTAACAATATAAACAATTATAAATAATTAATTATAAATAACTGCTGCAGTTTCTATTTATTTACTAAGTTGAACATATTCGAGATATGCCATAACTTTAGCACATGCCACATTTTGTGTTTTTTTTTTCTAATATGTTTAATTCAGCCAATAAAGAGTAATTATGCATAAAAATGTACAGAAGTGTGTTCTCTATAGAGAACTTGTTAACATATTTTGATGTAGACAATCAACAAGACAGGGAGTTTGGCTAGAGGAGTGAAACTTTTACATCCAACTGTACATTGTCTGATCACCCTTATTTTATCTTCTTACTTTTCCTTAGATAATCTCTTATTTTGAATGTTAAAGCCTGCGTACTTGTCTGGCCTGTTTACACTCACCAAGACAAATTCCCTGTATGTGTGAAATACTTGGCAAAAAAAGTCATTCTGATTCTGATACTTGAGTAAAAGTAAGTACACATCCATCAAACCTTTATTCAAATGCAACCCCAGTTCCAATGAAGTTGGGACATTGTGTAAAACATAAATAAAAACAGAATACGATGATTTGCAAATCCTTTTCAACTTGTATTCAATTGAATACACTACAAAGACAAGATATTTAATGTTCAAACAGATAAACTTTTGTTTTTTGCAAATATTCACTTTTACCACTGTGTTACATCACCTTTCCTTTTAACAACACTCAATAAGCGTTTGGGATCTGAGGACACTGATTGTTGAAGCTTTGTAGGTGGAATTCTTTCCCATTCTTGCTTGATGTTCAACTTCAGTTGCTCAACAGTCCGGGGTCTCCACTGTCGTATTTTGTGCTTCATAATGCGCTGCACATTTTCAATGGGAGACAGGTCTGGACTGCAGGCAGGCCAGTCTAGTACCCGCACTCTTTTACTACAAAGCCACGCTGTTGTAACACGTGCAGAATGTGGCTTGACATCGTCTTGCTGAAATAAGCAGGGATGTCCCTGAAAAAGACGTTGCTTGGATGGCAGCAGATGTTGCTCCAAAACCTTTATGTACCTTTCAGCATTAATGGTGCCTTCACAGATGTGCAGGTTACCCCTGCCATGGGCACTAACACACCCCCACACCATCAGAGACGCTGGCTTTTGAACTTTGCGCTGATGACAATCCGGACAGTCCTTTTCCTCTTTGGCCTGGAGGACACGATGTCCATGATTTCCAAAAACACTTTGAAATGTGGACGCATCAGACCACAGGACACTTTTTCCACTTTGCGTCAGTCCATCTCAGAGGAGCTCGGGCCCAGAGAAGCCGGCGGCGTTTCTGGGTGGTGTTGATATGTGGCTTCGCTTTGCATGGCAGAGTTTTAACTTGCACTTGTAGATGGAGCGACGAACTGTGTTCACTGACAGTGGTTTTCTGAAGTGTTCCTGAGCCCATGTGGGAATATCCGTTACAGAATGATGTGGGTTTTTAATGCAGTGCTGCCTGAGGGATCGAAGGTCACGGGCATTCAGTGTTAGTTTTCTGCCTTGCCGCTTACTTGCAGAGATTTCTCCAGACTCTCGGAATCTTTTGATGATATTATGGACTGTAGATGATGAAATCCCTAAATTCCTTGCAATTGCATGTTGAGAAACGTTCTTAAACTGTTGGACTATTTGCTCACGCAGTTGTTCACTAAGTGGTGAACCTCGCCCCGTCCTTGCTTGTGAACGACTGAGCCTTTCAGGGATGCTCCCTTTATACCCAATCATGACACTCACCTGTTCCCAATTAACCTGTTCACCTGTGGAATGTTCCAAACACATGTTTTTTGAGCATTCCTCAACTTTCCCAGTCTTTTGTTGCCCCTGTCTCAACTTCTTTGGAACGTGTTGCAGGCATCAAATTCAAAATGAGCGAATATTTGCAAAAAACAATAAAGTTTATCCGTTTGAACATTTAAATATCTTGTCTTTGTAGTGTATTTAATTGAATATAGGTTGAAAAGGATTTACAAATCATTGTATTTATGTTTTACACAATGTCCCAACTTCATTGGAATTGGGGTTGTAACTGGTTGCTACTTGCATGTTCTTATAGCCTGGTGCTGGTGCTCTAAAAAAAAAAACTAGGTACCCTGGCCCGCTTTAGTCTTGGCCTAATCTTCCCTTCAGGATTCAATTCTTTCCTGGCTCCGTGTTACAAAGACCCAGATATGGAAAGACTTTCATGGGCATATCAGTCACAGACTCCCACCCCCCGGAGCCTGAGCAAACGGAGCGTAGCACTAGCACTGCGTGTGTCAGGAATGGAAGCTTGTCATTCTCAGCGCTGGCCAGGCTTGTTTGCCCTACAGTTGTACAAACACTGGCCTGACAACTAGCTCTGCCCACCCCATGTGAACCACAACGCTTTGTTTTATTAATTTTGAAACGGCCACCCTATTCAGGCTTACGTAAAAGCATGTATAAAAGGGAAGCATATTTTATGATGTATTAATATGACCTCTAGTTATTGTTACAGATGTCTTTATCATTAACCTTGTTAAGTTTGACGTTTTTGCGTCAGGAGAGCCAACGAAAATAGTTTTGTGGGCTTTTCGCAAAAGATTCCGCTTTCTTCGGCCTGAAGAGCCTTGGGCTTTGGATCAGCGGCCCACAATTAAATCTGAACAACAGTTTAAAAGTGTTGTGGTGCAGCAAAACACCGCCTGTTCAGAGAGACCAAAGCAGGAAAAAAAGAGACCTCCAACCACCTTTGGGAAGAGAGGAGTGCATGACCTGTCAGCCTAACTAGATACTGTGATTTTGCATATCAGATTTCTCACATTGTACATCTGGAAAATGATGCTAGTGGCTTTGGAAATTCCAGATTAAGCCCGTATCCAGACATAATTGCTGTCACATCTAAACCTTGTAATTTAACACGTACTTTGTTATTAAATAAGAGTTTGATATAGAATGTAAACACTGTTACAGCTTCAAAATATAAGGGCTACTCCCCAGCGCATACAGTCCATATATGGAAATGAAGCTGCAAAACAGTCTGTATTGAGTTTATTGTTTTGTGATATCATTAAAACCAGCATATTTACATATGTCCACATACTTGGCCCCACTCATTCACACTGGAGTTATAAAGAGTTTTCAAGCCTATGAATGAAGCACAGCCAATCAGAAAATAATTAATTTACCTATATTTTAGTCCTAAAGGCACAGTAACAAAAACAGGCTGTTATATTCTAAGGGATAAAGAAAGGCTGGAAAATGGATGTGTGAAAACAGTCCATAAACCCACATAAATGTCATAAATTGGCCTCATGGGGGGAAAAAAAAAATCTAAGACAAATGTGGGACATGAGCCCTTTGATAACATTAAAAGAACACTACCTATCTTTGATAAGCCTGATAATCAGCTAATAGTCCAACTAATTGCTCAATCGAAATAGAATACGTTCATTTATACACCTCAGTCAGACTTGAACGAGGTGGATAATCCTGTAAATAATCTGTTAAATAGAATAATATCCATGTAAATGCCTGTATCTGATTAAATTCCCAATCGGAATGTGTAAGTCCGTTCTGCTTGCATGTCACGTCATAGCGAGAGTTTGTAACGTTCAGCATGGCAGAGCAGAAACTGGTCTGCACAGGAGACAAAGTTTATGCTGTGATCTTTAAAAGACAACGGTGGGACGGACGTCCAGCTTATGTGCTTCAGGACGCGACGTCTTCCTCTCGGCCTTCTTTAATAAGGACATGTGAAGGACGTTTTCCTGAGTCTGCCATCATTTTACAGTAATTAATAATACAAGCACTGCTCACTGCCGCTCATCTCACTCTGACTGGACTCATGATGCTTGTTGTCATGGTAACTTATATACTAAGTGTTACTCTACGCATGCACGTACTTTTGGATCAGATCACTTGTAGTGAGCATGTAAATGGAGATTCTCCATCAGATTGTTGAGTAGAGGGAGAAGAAACACCTCAGTCTTGATCTATAATCTGAATGTATTCAATCAGATTGGCAAAAATCTTTGCATGTAAACACAGCCAGTGAAGCACTGATGAGCCAAACCAGGTGTTGGATGATGGTTACAAATAATACCAGGCTTCCTCGAGGAGAGGTCTAGAAATGGTTAAACAAATACATTGACATACATAAAATCATTCCTACTTGTCTTAATGTTGTTTTTTTTACAATATTAACCATTTTCTGAACAAGTAAACACTTTGTGCCCTGATAAATCAGCTTTTCAGTCTTATTTCTGTACATTAAACGTATCACATTGATGTGGGTAAATTATGTTCATGTAGTATAACACTTAGAAAACATTTGTTGGCAGAGAGTTGAAGTTGATTGCTGTGTAGTCAAGTCCTAATCTCTCATTATTCCCAGTTTTATTTAGTTTTAGTGTAACTGAATACGCCTCAGTTTCTCCCTGTGTCTGAGTTTCTTAATTTCCCATTTCTTAATGGGAACATTAATGATATACACTCAATGAACTCTTTCGATGCCATCTTGAAAACCTAGAAAATCTTTTTTGCCTATCCTTACTTGGCCTCTCTGTGTGGTTCTTTGTTTATGCCTGTATGAATGTGAGTGGTGAGAGAGAATTAAGAGGCACCTGCTGCTGTTATGGCATGTGTCCTGCCAGCTTGGCACCGCCTGTGCCTGGGCATCACCCTGCGCTCCTCTCATTTCCCTTCTGGACTGAAGTCTTCATAGAAATGGTGTGGAAAAATGATCGCTGCATTAAAGATAACCCCACCTGTGATTATCGTTAGCTGGAGGTGCAGTAAAGAACGCTAAATCCCTGTTTTAGTGTAACTTTCTTTTAATGAGCGGAAAATTAAACCCTTCAAATAAATTCCAAGAGTAGAGTTTTTCTATAATGACTTAAAAAGAGGCTCTTTGTAGAGGTGATCCATTCCAGCAGGATTTTAATGGCTGTGTTAACTGGAAGGTAGGCAGAATGAGAGTGTGTGTGGGTGTTTGTTCCATTTATCCATTTGGGACAAGTGGAGGGGGGTTAACCTCACCTGGCTGACTGCTGCTACTCACTTCCATGAACTCATTTGCACTTCCTTTCTTCTCTTTTACTCTCTTTTTTAAGCGTGTACCTTTTATTTCTAGTACAGTCTCTCATCTTTTACCCTGAGATAATATCTTTCAGGAGGGAATACCTGGTAGAACATTAAATGCAACCACCCTGGAGCTGATTGACCCCTCATTAGCACAGTGTGAACTGAATAGCACCCAGTCTTGGTGTTACTTACCTAGCCTACACGTCATGTCGCTCTGTACTTGGCATCTGGCCCATATTAGATCCAAGATCCAAGTCCAGATCCAAGCTGGTTTCTCTGAAGTGAAAAAAAGCAATTTAAAAAATTGCTACTTTCACGCCTGTGGTAAGCTGAACTGTTTCAAACCCAATCCGTTTTGTCATGAGTATGGTTTTCCTTAGAACATTGCCTGGTTTTTGGAATTACATGGTTTCTAAGGAGGAATATGACTGCTGCAAGGTAACACTGAACAGCACCCAAACTGGTCATTACTTCCTAGTTAACAACAGGCTTCAGAAGTCATGTCGTAATTTTGTAATCACCATCATGCCCATATTAAGAACTTAGGCTCTAGTCTGGTTTCTCTATGGGGAAAAATCAGTGACATTTTTTTTTCTTCAAAATTGCTGCTGGGGCTCCTGAGTGGAACAACCGCCTAAGCGTTGGCCCGATCATCTGGAGATTGCAAGTTCGATCTCTGGTGATGCTACAGCCATCTGTGGCCAGGAGTCCCAGAGAGCAGAGAACTTTCTCTGTGTGGGTACGGTGGCGCCGTCTCCTCCCATCACTCAACAAATTAGTTGACTTAACAGAATTGGTGGTTAGTGATCTCCGACGAGCACGTTCAGCTGTCCAGTGGCGTTCTGTTAGTAGCCGTTTGAAAAGATGCTGTGGTGCTTCACAGGTATCGGGGGAAGGCCTTTGTTTGCCTTTACCCTTCTAGCGCTGGTGGTATCGTGATTGGGGGAGTCCTAACTAATGGGTGGAATTGGATACGACTAAATTGGGGAGAAAATTGGAAAAAGCTGCCCAAAAAGCTGCTGCATGTGAAAAAAAAAAAGTTCCAACCAAATATGTTTTGCCGTACAAATATTCTTACCCCAAATGTCAACGTATCCAGTGAATTGTGAGGTCTAGAAAGAGCTAAACTATGGCTATGTGACTATAAATACAATATCAGAAAACTGGCATCCTCAAGGGAAATCGAAGAGTTTTTGCGTCGGATGAGTAATATAGCAGTCGCTGTGTCAGATTGAGGTAATGAACTAAAACTACATTCTAAAATGGCTCTATATAGTACCAAAAAATGGTTATTTGGCTTGTAATAATAGCTGAACCGTTTTAGTGCTATATAGAACCCTTTTCCACCATCTACAGCGCATTCTCCATCAATCTGAAGAACTTTTTCATAATGCAAAGAACCATTTAAGTAAGGCAAACGTAGCAACTAACACAGGACACACAAAAAACATCACTTAGTTGCTTTTGATAACCAAATTATGTTATGAATTTATCTCAATTAGTTATGGGTTCCAAACTTTCAATCGATAACACATTTGTGTCATGAATAAAAAAAAGTATTTTTTTATGATTTGAGTTTAGTTGGAAAGTTTGTGTTGTGTGGCGTCTTGGTTTAGAGAGAAAGAAACAAAGTCCTTCATTCTTTTGCCTTGTTTGACATTGAAACCAACAGTGTAAAAGTCAGAGGTGCAGACTCAAACCCAGAGACATAGAAGATCTAATGTAAATGCAGTTAATGATGTTAAGTATGCATTAATGTCCTGTTTAAAGTAGTCAAACGACAGGAATAACTCCAGGCTACCGTTAACTAAATGGACCGAATAGACTTAACAAACTGACGCTGACCACCTCCTCTCTCCTCTCTCCCCCTGCAGCTGGAGTCAGAGCTGGAGCAGTGCGAGAAGGAGAGCGCTGAGCTGCAGGAGTACGCCAACTCCGTCCTGCAGCAGATCGCAGACCACTGCCCAGACATCCTGGAGCAGGTGGTCAATGCACTGGAAGAGTCATGCTGACCGCAGCAGGCCCCTACCCTGACCAGCTCTTGTGGAAAAAAAAACTTCTCACCAAAGCCAAATCTGCCTCCTCTCACTGGCTTCTTTTAACTACCCACTATGTCTAAAAAGCTCAAGGACACCAGCACGCGTCCACAAACACCCCTCCAAACTGCAGACAGGAAGGAGCCGAGTGTAAAGGGGGAGAGCATCCGCTCACAGAAGTGCATGGGACTGCTGAATAGCCCTCAGGGGGGTCAGCATCAGCACCTGGACCGGAGTCTTCTCCTCACTCTGTCCATCACCACCCACTCTTTTCATCCTGTCCATGCTTTCATCTGCTAGTTTACCCTAAGTGTTTACAGCTTATTTACACGCATAAACACATGGAGGAAGAGGCTTAGACAAACAGAATTAGGTGCAGTATTAAAGGGGAAGCCAATTAACTTGCAGTATATCACAAAATTTGCCCCCAAGGTTTGCTCTTGCCTGACAGCGTGCTCTCTCTGGGCTAATCCAACCACAGGCCTCATAAATCTGCACATATGGTAGAAAGCTTACAGACATGGGATCGTTTCTGAAAAATTTCACATGTTGTTCTTCTTTTTGCTACATTTCTTGATGTCACTCTAATTTTGGATCTGTTACAGTGGAGGAGTCATTAGCAGTCAGTCAAAGCCGTTTGAATTCGTCCTGATTTTATAGACGCTCCAGTACGGCTGTTTTGGCGAAAATATCTAATTGCAATTTTTCTGACCAATATTGTGATTGTAATCTAGACGTCCAGCACATCCATGGCTTTGGACTGGAGGCTGGAACACTCACTAAATTGTCCCAATTAAAACTAAAGACAACAGTGAATTATTAAATATTGTAGGCTATAATTAAAATTGCAGTCCTCAGCTACCAGTTCCTGCCCTTATTTTCCGTAGACGTCCTTTGCTTTTTACAGTAACAGAAGGGATGATGTGGATGATGTTCATATTTTTGATGAGATGTCTGTCTACAAGAGCAGGGAGTTACCTTTTTTGTAGTTTTATTGCTGCTACCATTTGTCTCTGTCATGGTTGAGTTTTGTATTGTATTTGAGGACGACTGTAATATTGGAGAGGTACAGAAGGTGCATCATCATTGACGTGACCATCAGCGGCTCACAAAAGCTCACTTCATTGACTAGCTGTGTCTTCATATCACTTGACGTGGGTTAATTATGTTCATATAGTATAACAGGACACTTCACATAGGAATTGGGGGTTGGCAGAGGGATTTGTTGATGGGTGTATAATATTCACATAATTGCCAGAACAAGGGCTCCAGGAAACTGATATAAGCAGTAAAGACATGGGTTGGTTCCATTGCTCTCTCACCTCACAGTGGTGGCAGGTTATTATGAGGCTGTTTGTTGTGGGATGTGATGTCGCTATCACTGAGATTTTCCATGTTTTCTTTCCCTCGCTTAAACTCAGACCCCTCTGTTACCACATGGATATAGTTTATGACTATATGAGTGTCTATCTGTAGGCCAAGGGTGTCCGTCTTGTTGAGCTCCGGACATCAGTGTGATAAGACGTAACCTTGTTCAACTCATAATAAATATTGCCTCATGACCTGCATAGTTTTGCCATTGCTTTAAAGTCCAGAGTTGATTGCTTCTCTGTGGATGACACTAGGCGTTGCCTTCTGTTCTCTCCCTCCCTTCCTTTATCCTTTCTTCTCCCACATCTTCCCTCTCTCGTTTCTGGCCGTGTGGTTCGTAGCTGTAGATGTGCTGTTACTCATCCACTTCTCTGCTGTGATAAGCCGGGCAAGTGCGAAATAATGTTATCTTTGTCTATCTCACACACACACACACACACAGTTGTGCTACCAAACGCAACATTGAAAATGCCTCAACACCACATTGAAGTACTATTCAGATGGGATTAGTTGTATTGGGAGGTGGGCTAATGTGTTTTTTTACCAAAGTGATTTAACCCTGTCGTTTTTGCACTCCCACATCAGTAACGATTCTAGCACCTTTTAAAACAAACTTCACAATAGCCCCTTGCTGTGAAATATAATATAATATAATAACCCCAGATTATATTAATCCCATGCTATAAAAGGAACCATAGAAATTATTTTAACCCCGTGCTATAAAACGAACAGTTTAAATAGCCCCAAGTTATATATTAATCCTCTGCAATAAAACTACCATACAAATAACCCCAGGTTATGTTAAACCCATTCTATAAAACAAACCATAGAAATAACCCCAAATTATTTTAACCCCGTTCTATAAAACAAACCATAGAAATAACCCAGGTTGTATTAGTCCTGTGATATAGAACTACCACACAAATAACCCCAGGTTACATTTATTCTGTGCTATAAACAAACCATAGAAGTAACTTGACTCAAAGAATAGTTTGTGGTCTCTGTGCCTCAAATCAAGCTGATGTGTTATCCTGCCTCAAGCATTCGACTCCAAACATTAAAACATTTAAACTGTCAGGAAGAAAAAGATGGTTTTATGCGCTGCTGTTGTCTGTTGTAAATCCCCAGGCTAATGACCGTGCTAGTTGCATTGCCTTGAGCCAGCTAGATAGATGGTTAGGGTAAACTAAATAACAGCTATGCTTTGACATGTTTTCTACTTTTTTTGGGAGTGAAGTCAGTGCGTAAATCACCCTCCCATCCTTGTAACTTATCCCGTGTGAATTAGTCATAAACATTTCAGATGTCCTAAGGTAAAATTACATTACCTCACCTCCCTATGGGAAACTAATCCCATGCTAATAGTACTAAAGACAGATAAAAGGGAAGGGAGACTTCTGTTTCCAGACACTGGATTTACGCAGATGCAGGCTGGACTCAGCATTTCTTCTGCCATTGATCGACATTGTATTGTACATTGTCAGAAGCCGTGAGCCATTCCATGCTATGTTTAGTATATTTGATGATCCAAAGGGCAGTGAGATCGCTGTTGTGCCAGTGTTTTTAATAGTGTGTGTGTGCGTGTGTGTGTGTGTGGCCATAGTCCCTCATTTTATATTGGCAATATCAAGGAAACTCCCATTCGCGTGCCATTCTCACCCTTGGCACCAGAGATGTTATTACAGGGACTACACGGCATGTCCATAAATGTTTATCCGATCGTTTTATTATCTCAGTTACTCCTGATAGGGTTCCTAAGCAAGACCATGCGTCCTGGTCCGTCCTGAGAGATCTCTGCTAAGCTACGCTGCTTCTCTTGCTCTCTCATACTGTACGTAGTCCCTCTCACTGTCTCTTCCACACGTATACAGAGATTTGGCTTGGCACCCTCAGGTCTCTGAAATATGGGGCTCAGTTATCAAGGCTGTGGCTGAATATCCAAGCTTAGACTAAACACAGGCCTCTCACACACATGCTTACTCTTGCACTTGCACATACACACACACACGTACACACACCCTGCGGATTTCTGAGCCTTGCTTTAGGGGCCGGGCTTTTAACACCGCTCTCCCTGCCTCCGTTCAACTCGGAATACCTCTGAGAATCCATAAACAAGACAAATATGCAGTGATAACCAGGAACAGATCAGAGAGGGAGAGGGAAGAACTCTGTCTGTCTGTGTGTCCATCAATCCATATGTCAGAGGTAGTGATTCTCGCTGTCTTTCTTGCTCTGGTATTCGTGTGATTGCTGGTTATGGGCAGAGCTAATCACACAGGGGAACAGAGCAGTGTGGAAATTCCCTGCAGGCTTTGGATGACTCGCTCGGTGGGGAGTCTCCTGAGGAGCAAACATCTTCTCCGTGGTTTCTGTGGCACACTGTCCCAAAACAAACTTTCTCTCACTGTACTCCGGTCATCATACTTTTCTGTCTTTAAGCTCTGTGGTGTTGCTGTGTGATCATTGTGGAAGCCTTTCCTCTATTAGTTTTACCTGTTGCACTTTAAAAAAACTCAGAACTTATAAGAGATGCTTTTGGACAGTTGCTGACTGTTGCTAATGAAATACCAAAGCGGGCAGTATTCAAGGGGAATTCTGTAAATTTCTCAAAATATCTGCATGACTTCATTGTTGCAATGTGAAAGTCAGAGTAGTTTGATATGAAATGCTTCGCTGCAGAGAAATTTACTGACAGATTTTTTTTAAAGTGGTAGTGAAGGAAACTAATGAATCTACATGTGTTCTGAGTAATATGTATTAAAATTATATATATATATATATATATATATATATATATATATATATATATATATATATATATATATATATATATATATATAATCTCATAACTCACACAGGAGTGTCTCGGTTTCTGTCAGCGTTTTCACAATTATTTCATATAACAACTTTCTGTGTGGGAGCATTTAGAGCCGGTAAACTCCTCAGACGGCTGGTTCCTATCACCACCACAGTGTAAGCTTCTCTAAAATGGTGCGTTTCACATCAAACAACCGAGAATGACTTTGTTTAAACGTTTGAATTCTCTGAAAAAAGGTGGAATTTCCTGTTTAAATTTTAACTTTCCAACACAGGAGCAACACCGAAAAATAACATTTCTGGTTGCATTCTCTTTACTTAAGGTTTACTTGTGTCAAAGCATGAACAAACTTGTATATTACCACAATTTATTCTACTACAAATTAGTCCCATCTCTGAATCTCTCTGTTATACAAATGCAAATGCCAAATTTATACAGTCATAAGCAAAAGACCTGTCAGTTGACGTTTTGTTGATTTTCTAAGTGAAAAGTTAGCACATTCTCTTCAGAGAACACACTTCTGCACATTTTAATGCACATTCACAGCTTATCTTCTGAATTGAACATATTGAGGAGCAAAAAAAACACAAACTATGGCCTGTGCAAAAGTTATGACACATTTTATATTTTATGCTTTATTTTTTTCCCCCAATATGTTAAACTTTTTTCACTTAGAAAATCAACAACACATTCATTTGACTGGTAATGTTTAAACTTTTGCACATGACTGTAACCCATTGACTGAGGAACTGTTGGGTGTTCTGCAAAAGTGCATGTTTACTTACAGAATTCAGCAGCTGCCCATTGGCTTCTGTTATGTTTTTACAAGTTAACGGGTTTTTCTGCTCTTTTCTAAGTTCTAAATTATCGTACCTAGTAATTGTACATATGCTACAGACAAAGCATTTAGAGATTAGGTTTTGAAAAAGTCTGGAAAGTCCGTTTAGATGTGAGGGATTGTGATTAATCTCACCGTAGCTTGCGGGCGGATGGCGGTTTGGGTGGGTGCACATGGAGACCACCTTAGTGTTTTTTATTGCTCTGCCAACCCCACTTTTATACTCACACTTCACTGTGTACATTTCCTTTATCTCTGAGCGTGTTCTTTATTGGGTTGAACGTCAGGGCATTCTGGCTGGCAGGATTAGAACACACGAAAACATAATTACTGCATGTTTCCTCACTCCTGAAATTTAACCTAGTAGTGTGTCCTGAAAAGGTGACTCTCAGATCTTCTGGTGCGTCCTTCTGGTGGTGAGCTGTGCCGGAGGGTCAGCGCCGGCCTTTGAGCATTCGATTTATTCGGTATGGCCTCCGAGTACGGATTAGAGGTGCTTCAGACAGCTGCGAGAACACTGCCAGAAATCTTGGCCTGGACCCGTTTCAAATGCACATGCACACATATCTGTATTTATATGCGAGTTGATAGATGGAGATAGATGTTTTTGCACGGAGGGGGAGGGAAGATATCCATCTGAACAAAATGACCGTTTGCCTGATGTCTTTAAACGAGAAACTAACGTGTCTCTGAAATACAGTTTTAAGTGTCAAATCAAAGCTGTTAACACAAAGATTCTTGAAATCGTTACTGTGTGGTTGATAATGTACTGTTGCTATGTACTCAGATAATTTGGTTCTTACTCTTCTTACATTTATGGTTTCTTTTCTTTCTTCCTTTTTTTTTCCGCAGCCTGTGTCACTCGGATTGCAATGTGCGTGTTTTTCTATCAGAGATGTGCAAAGTCCTTGTTCTGGGGTGAGAAGCGTCCCTCCATGACTGTGCGCTCCAAAGTGCTCGCGATGATTCCGAGACCGTTACTTACAGACTGTGATCGCGTCGTTCCGTCAACAGCAGCTCTCGCGGATCAAGTCGTCTTAGGTCGGCTTTGTTCAGCTGCGGCCATCCGAATCATCGTTTGTTTCCCGCGCTTGTTTACCGAGGTTTAGAAAGACACTCATATTTTATGATCTCAAGTGGAGCTCCATTAAATAGTTTACTTATTCACTCGTCTTCAATCGTCATTATTTACCCGAGCGCTCAGTCGACACGTCCACATTCTTCATGTGCTCCGTTTGATGGGTTGAGACTGTTTACGGGACGAAACCACATTAAACATCTGCTGAAGGATCGGGCCAGTTTATGTCTGACTTCGCTGTTTTAGTCTGAACGAATCGGTGCCAAGTGATGTTGGTCTGTGCTGTAATGTGCCACTGTTAAAGCCCGCTCGTCCGTCAGCAGCCCGAGCTTAATCCAAACCACCCCAGTCGTCTGTTACATTTGTAGTGTGTTACTTGTACTCGAGTCGTGCAGTGAGTCAAACCAAAGACGTGAAGAGTCTAGTGTCCTCTCACCAGTCAGACTGTGTTGGGTGTCTTTTTCTAATGTTAGCGTTGTGATAGGGCTTGTTTTTAGGCGTACAGTAGAGTTGCATTGTAAGCATGGACCTAATCTCACACTACTGTACAGTCTATGGGAGAAGAATCTCACGCACAAATAATAATAAGGAATAATCTCAGTGGTATTGTTTACCCGACTGTTAAAGTGAGTTTCACTATGTCAATATTACAAAACCTGCCTTTTGGTGAGAGGTTAAAATAATCCTGTCTTTTTAAAGGGGATGTTTGGCTTCAGGTGTTTGTCAGAGCTATCGATCACTGCATTCAGGTTCCCATAGACCTCCATAGGATCAGCTTTCATGCTCTTCCTTCAGGACCCCAGCAAACGCTGCCTTCTGTCACAGCGCGAGTCCAACTTTTCTACAAACTCCTGCTATTTTCTACAGCACGCTAAGGCACAGACATGGAGGGTGCTCACCCCGTCCACTTTAATTTGATCAGGAAAAAGACGTTTAAACAAATAATAAAAGGATTAACGTTCATTTACCAACCTGGTTTTCTGTTCTTTCTTTTTTTTTTGTTGTTATTTTCAAGTTCAAGATAAACTTACTGCCTTTTCTCCGTTTGTGAGAACGCTGGAGATTTCTTTAAAAAATTGCTAACAGAGAAAAAGGCGCATTGTATTCTTCTTTTTGCCTTTGTATATATATATAAACACTTCATTATCAGCCTTGTCACTCCGTGTCTTTTGTTGTTTCTGTTGTTGTGAGCTTGTCATACCAGCACATAAACACTGATACACATTCACTTTGCAGATTATGGCCTTGGAGTCACCAGGGTCCGATGTCCTCCCCTCAGTGGTCTTATACTAATCCCTCACGTGGGACCCTTTGTCTGTATTTAATCCTTAACATCCTAACTTTACCCATTTGCTATAGAATTTAGAATTAACTTTCTAAAGGCATAATTTTGGCATTAATATATAGTAATAATGGATTTCATTCATAGTCAATATATATTCTATCATATTTAGTTGATAATTGGGGTCAGTTAGATTAGACTCAGGATTGATTGTTACTAGTCCTAGTGGCTCTAAACAGTAGAACATTTCCAGCAATGTGAAGTTAGACTAGGAGGTCTCAACAAGCAGCAGACTTTACAGCAATCAAAAGAAATTCCAGAAGAGATGTGAAAGAAAGTAGTTGAACTAAATTGGCATTTTTTAAAGGACTCCCAACAAACCACAGTGGGAGCTGTAATCTCTAAACGGCAAGTGCCAAATCTTCAAAGACGTGGCCATAATACCTCCAAGAACGCAGCAAAGACTCCTCTTGGAAATCATAAAAGAACCCAGATGAACATCTAAGGACCTGCAGGCCTCTCTCACCTCAGATAAGGTCAGTGTTCATGAGTTCACCATTAGAAAAAGACTGGACTAACATGGTATCCATGAGTAACGAAGAGAAACATGAAAGCTCACCTCACGTTTCTCAGAAAGCACCCTGATGACCCCTGAGACGTTTAGAATAATATTCTGTGGACTAATGAGTTGAAAGTACACTTTAAATACTTTGTACATACTTAATTTACTTTAAAGTTACTTTAAGCTAAATATCCACTAAACTGACCATAATTTTCTTTAACTCTAAAACTGTCCTAATCCTGGCCCTAACCTTAACCTCAACTCAAAACCTGAAATGAGCTTTCTTCATCGGGTGGTGGGCTACACGCTATGCGATAGAGTGAGGAGCTCGGTCATCCGGGAGGAGCTCGGAGTAGAGCCGCTACTCCTCTGCATTGAGAGGAGCCAGCTGAGGTGGTTCGGGCATCTGATCCGGATGCCACCTGGACGCCTCCCGGTGGGGGTGTTCCAGGCACCAGACCCCGGGGTTGTCCTAGGACCCGCTGGAGGGATTATGTGTCCAAGTTGGCCTGGGAGCAGCTTGTGGTCCCCAGGAATGAGCTGGAGGAAGTTGCGGGGGACAGGGTCATCTGGGATTCTCTGCTCTCCCAACTGCTACCGCGACCCTGTCTGGACTATCGGTCAACGATGATGGATGGATGGATGGATAAATTCCGCTCTCTATCAGTGTCCAAGCCAGTAAGGCAGTGTCCACCTCTGAAAGGCTTAAGAAACATTAAGGTTTTGGAGAAATAGTCAAAGTCCTGACCTTAACCCATTTGAGATGCTGTGGCAGGACTTTAAACATTTCTGCAAAGAAGAGTGAGCCAGAATTCCAGTCCAAGGCAGAGTTTGGTTGCAATTGTATTAGATTAAGTGACCCTTATTAGTCCCACAATGGGGAAATTTCACCTCTGCATTTAACCCATCGATGAAGTGAAACACCACATACACACTACTGAATGCATACACAGTGAGCACACTTGCCTGGAACAGTTGGCAGCCCTATCTGCACCGCCCAGGGAGCAGTTGAGGGTTAGGTCCCTTAGGTGCCTCAAGGACACCTCGGTCACATACCACCAGCGCTGGGGATCAAACCAGCAACCTCTGGGTCACAGGGTCGGTTACCTGACCTCCAGCCCATGACTGCCCAAAGAAAGTCGATAAGGTCCCACCAAGATAGCTACTGTGGCACAGCCAGCAGTTGTGTAATACAGGTGTTGCAAAACTCAACTACACTAAATGAAAAGATCATTCAATGTTCTGCTCGTCTTACGTTTTACAGAAAGTTACTTACATCTTACATAAAGTTTACAGCCTGTTGTTGGCCCGTTTTGCCCTCCACAGTCCTTGAGCTACCTCACTCTTCCTCCCGCCACCGCTATACTGTGTGGATCTCCTATTGCTAGATCAGCCACTGATAACATGGCACCAGTACAGCCACCCACTGCAGCCCTCATATCAGTGAACTCATCTCGTGTTGTATTATATACCATGTAGTAAATCACTGCACTGATAACAGGACCGGCATTTAGCACAGCACTGTATTACACTCAACATCTCTCTGATATTTGTGCCAAGACCAGGATGAAGAGGCACAGCAGTCTGAGGGAAAATACCCAGAGTCTTTTAATGCCTGGCCTGCACTACAGGACTTTACATTAGACCCCACACAATGACATTCGCTGATTTTATTGTCCTTAGTTGTCCTTCATTCACCAAAACCCCCCAAAACTATGAGATTTACCCAGAACAAAACACCCCACACTTTCAGATTAGGCTAATGAAGAAGCAGCCGCGTCTCACCAAACTTTGCAGAATTTAACGTGAACAGCCTGACTTTAGATCAAATAGCAACAAGACATATAACTGTACTAAGTGTGGTCCTTTGTAGATGATTAATAAACTCTTAACAGATCGTCAGTGACACATCAACAATATATCAGTGAAGTAGCAGTAGTGCTGCATCTGAGTACACTGAAGTAAATATCTCGTTGTTTTACTCACCCTGGGCCTAATCCTAACCCTCACCTTGGGCCTAATCCTAACCTTAATCTCAACCCAAAACCTAATCCTAACCCTCACCCTGGGCCTAATCCAAACCTTAATTTCAACCCAAAACCTAATCCTAACACTCACCCTAGCCCTAATCCTATCCCTAACCTTAACCTCAACCAAAATCCTAATCCTCATGTTTTTGACATGTTACTGAGAGTGCTTCTTTCAAGATGGGCTGCTCAAAGTGTCCCCTTTAAGTTTCTTCCTCAATTCAGCAAATAAACAGTATCTGTTTTAAACTGTGCAGATGTGTGTTCTCTATAGAGGACGTGCATCTTCTTTATGCTTAGAAAGTCAACAAAATGGGTTATTTGACTGGGGTGTACAAACTTTTGCACTTGGCTGTATGTTAGAGGAACTGCAAAGTTGGCAAGGTGACTTCATTATAAAATAGTTTTGAAACTTTCTGAAAGTCTCTGCTTACTTACATACTTTAAACCCACCTACAAATAAGAGTAACGTTCAGAAATGCGTTTGTGCTGCTTTGCCTGGTTTGTGCCAGGCCTGCTTTTCTAAAACATTGGAGGACCCTCTAAAGCCACTGTTCCAGTGAAGCACAGCCCCCTGCGAAGGCCCAGCGCTCTGAGGCCTGAGCCGGTCTTGTTGCATGCGGGTAATAATAGAGACACAAAGGGAGGCCGAGTTCTGTCGCCGCCTCTCAGCGTCCTGCAGATCCCAGAAGCCCACACTAACCATGTGCTGATTGGCATCCAGCGTGGCCCCGCAGAGCGCCGTAGCCCAACAGGAGCGGACCGTAGTTTAAAGTGTGTGTATATATAGCAGTGCATTTCTGCATCTGGTTTCCGCAGAGCGAGAGGATAAGGAGGACCGTGTGTGGGCGTGGAAATGATGTGGTTTCAGCCGTGGCAGCCAAAAGCTCACTGATTGCGAGAAAGGAGGGAGGAGAAAAAGAAAAAAAACAGAGACCCCAAAATAACGGTCTGTCCATAGGAACGATGGAAAAGCTTTGCTTCTCTGAGCTCCTTCACATCACTGACTGCAGAAATGACATGAGGAAAACAGACCCTCATGAACGTGGGAGATTATACGAGCTGCTCTACATGATCTGGAGCTGCTGCTGTGATTTGAATGTTCACAAAGTTGATGGTAGACACACAACTCGCTTGTTTAACTGACAGTTTTCCTTTTTCTTTCCTTAAACAAAGGACGCCTTTGGGAAAAGTGGGGTTTCAAACGGTTGCTCATTGGAAAAGAATGTCAAATGGCATTTCTCTGCAGTGATCAAAGCAACGGGCTAATCAGCATTTACAATTTAGCAGTTCAAAGACTGGACACAACCACATTTAATTTAGTTTTCCATATTTTAGAATAATAGTGAAGATCTCAAAACTATGAAACCATGCAGTGACCAAAACATCAACGAAGAGCCACATCAAGTTCATATACACTGATGTCTGTTAAAGCATTAGCTCAACAATTGGGAAAAACATACTCAATCAGGTCTGTCCAAACTTTTGCCCGGTACTGTCTGAATACTGCTGCACAGACTCGAACTCTTTAACGCTCTACTGCCCTCATTATGAGAGCAATTAAAAAATAATAATAATTCTTACATTTTCTTGCATAAAGTGGACCTGATTATTAAATTCAATAAGCTTTATTAAATAATAATGTGTGCAGTGGTCCTTTCTGTGTATGTTGCCTTTTGTGAGACCTCTGGCTTGTGACTGGCCCATTCCACTGTCACACAGCGTTGCTTCTAGGCAACAAACATATTTCTGCAAATTATCATAACAATAACAAGTAATACTGAATGTTAAAGAGGTTTAAAAGTGTCCACTAAAAGAGAGTCTGACCAAGTACATGCTTTTTATTGACTTACTCAAACTCTGCCCTTTATTGTTAACCCTGTCATTGTCATTAAACATGTATTGTAAAGTGAGGAAAGTGGGTTTGTTGCCTTGAGGCAACATTGTGCAAGGGTGAATCAGAGCCTGTTCCCCTTTTCTCTATTGTAATACACTAATGTTAAAACCTTATTCTCTGCTCATGATGTTCTTCTGTTATTACAGAGGAGGACGGGTTCCCCTTTTTGAGTCTTGGTTCCTCTCAATGTTCCATCCTCTTGCTCTTAAGGAGCTTTTCCTTGCCGCTGTTGCCATTGGTGATGCTCATGGGGGCTCGGACCTGGATTTTTGTGTAAATCTGTTCTGTGACAACACCTGTTGTAAAATGTGCTATATGAATAAACTTTGATGTGACTTGAAAGGGTTCCTTTCTTTGCAGCTGTCAGGACAAAAACTTGTATCTGAATTTTTGCCATTTTTCAGTTTATGACATAACTTAAAAAGGCCAGTTGCCCTTTATGTTGTATCAAAATTACATGATAAACAGACCAACGGAAAATTTCCAAAATTACTTCATCCATTTACTTCCATTAAAAGTTAAGAACGCTTTTTCTCGTCCTGTAAAGTTACCTGTTTGGAGATATAAGGTTTTGTTCCGAAAGCAGAGAATGATTTTTTTTTATTTTTTTTTAATACACGCTTTAATAAAGAAAAGTTGAGTCGGCTTCAAATTTTAAGGCATGTTAGTTTACAGCCCTCAAGCTGAGTTAAGTGAGTTAATTTGCCTTAAAATTGTATGTTAACCCAACTTTTCTTTTACACTGTACACTGTTTACATAAAAGCTCTCATACAAGAAATATCAAAGCTGTACTGTATAAGATTTTTATCAAACCTGAAAGAAAGGACATTAGTCTTACTGAGAAAAAAAACATTAAAATATATTGTTTATGTTTGTGAGCCTCCCTGTAAAAGTCAGAGGCGTCAGGTTGGATTTAGCATTTTTTCAGACCATGTCTTTATGTATTAATGTTGATGTTTTGGTCTGAAATGCAAAATCAACATTTTATACTCTCAGAAATAAAGGTATAAACTGTCACTGGGGCAGTTCCCCTCATCACTGGGGTGGGACCCTCAAGGGTACATCAAAAGGTACTCAAGGTACCCTCAGTACCTTTAGTCAGGGAACATAACTGGACCATAATCCACTGAAATGATCTGTTCTAAGCTGTACTGACTCCACACACCCCGCCTCGCCTCCAGGCTTTAATTCTACTGTTCTGTTTTAAATCATTCAGATGTGAAAAGGTACAAATACCAACTTTTCACCTGGAGAAACTGATTTAAGCTTCACAATCAGGCCTTAAAACCACTGTAGAACCTTTGAGGGAACATTTATAGCAGAGAATTCACTCACATCCTCAGAAGACGCCTTATTCTCCATGTTTTGACTGAGTTTTCTTTGAATTCTCTTTCGATCGGCAGATTCATCCACTCGGGGGAGGGGTCCGAAGCATGGCCCACCTCACAAAATGTTTTTCCACACGTTGTGTGCAATTACACGTTTCCACCAGAGAGGATTCCAAATCCACAAATATTACACAGTGTAGCTTTAATACCACCTTCATGAGAGAAATTAAGATTAAGTGACCCTTATTAGTCCCACAGTGGGGAAATTTCACCTCCACAATCAAACCCATCCATGCAGTGAAACACCACATTCACACTAGTGCGCAAGGGGAGCAGTTGGGGGTTAGGTGCTTTGCTCAAGGGTAGCTCAGTCATGTTATGTCGGCTCAAGGGATTGAACCGGTGACCTTCCACGACTGCCCCCTGTGATAATAAATAAAATAAAAAGCTATATGTGAGCTGTTATACTTTCTCAAGCCTTATCACAAATGCACATACAGCGTTCTAGGATGAAGTCAGAGCAGCTGTCTTTGCACAACGCTGTAGATTTACGAGATTACACTGATCTAGACGGCTAATTACAAGGCCATTACCACACACACACAACTGGCACACAGCAGAAGACAGATGCAGAGTCATAACAGCGTTACAGGCTCTGACAGGCTCTGGAGGATGAACTTACCTGGAGCTACACACAGCTGAGACAGAGCAGCAGAAACTGCCTCACAGGAACGATTGTCTGTCCTCATCAAAGATGAAGAGCAGCGGATTCCACTGAGGGGAAGCGGAGACATTAATGACTGCAGGCCTTACAGCTTCTGAGTGAAGCAGTTTGCACGGGTGATGTTAGCAGAGGTGCTTGTTACGTTTATTGTACAGTTACAAGAACCTGCGTCTCCAAAATAGCAACAGGAGACAAAAACATTGTGAACTTTTCATGTAAGTTCATTTTTTATTTCGGAGCATTTCTCTTGGTCCTTTATGAACGGTTTATACAGTGTGAAGGACAGCTGTGATCAAATGATTTACAACGATAAAAAAAATGGAAAAAATGGAGATACTTTTGTTGTTGTTGTTTTTGATTGGCAATATGCAGTTATACATAAAAGTTTGGGCGCCCCTGGTCAAATCGCATGTTAATACACTCCCTATAGTGAACAGTCTTCTGCACATTTTAATGCAATAAAAATAAAGTATTTAATAAAGTATTGTCTATTTGCTGAATTTAACATACTGGAAAAAATGAAACATCTGTCCTTGGCTTATTTTATGGCATTTTTGTGTCTTTGGCCATTTTATGTTAAGGCACATTTTATTTATTTATGTTTTATATTGCCCTGCAATAGACTGGTGACCTGTCCAAAGTGTTTCCTGCCTTCTGCCCTATGACTGCTGGGATAGGCTCCAGCTCCTGCCCACGACCCAGCAGGATAAGCAGCTTAGATAATTTAAGTTTGTGTGTGTGTGTGTGTGTGTGTGTTTTATATGTATGCTATTATTTAAAGTCACCAGATAAGTAGGAATTGCGCACTGAAGTTTGCAGAAAAATATCATATGTAAGTGTCTCTGTAGACGACGTGTTAACTTCACTTAGAAAATCAACAAAACATCTAAATTGACTGTCTCTCTATCTATCTATCTATCTATCTATCTATCTATCTATCTATCTATCTATCTATCTATCAGTCTTACTATCTATCTATCTATCTATCTATCTCTCTCTCTGTCTGTCTGATGATCTGTCTGTCTGTCTGTCTGTCTGTCTGTCTGTGTATCTGTCTGTCTCTCTGTCTGTCTGTCTATTTGTGTATCTGTCTGTCTCTCTATCTATCTATCTGTCTGTCTGTCTGTCTGTCTGTCTGTCTCTTAGTGAGGAAATCATATTTTACTCAGTTACATTTTAGCTTCTTACATTTAACTCTTGGTCTAAGATCAGGTCTGGCTCAGTGCTGCACCTCTCGCTTTCAGTCTTTAGCTCTTTATTTTAGACCCAATAGGTTCAAAAAGAGAAGAAGAGTGTAACGTACTTCAGTTCCGGTGCTGATACACACTGGAATAACAGAGATTTTCCTCAGCAGTTCCGCAGGGAGCTCGGTTCTTTCTGTAAACTCAGGTTTGTTTACTCAGGTTGCTGAGTCACGACTGAAACTGCGAGGCTGAGAGTTTTTAAAGAAATTAAACTCGTATCCACGACCATCTGTGAAGCGTAGTGTTCTACGATCTGTACCTTGACCGTTAACTATTAATGAATGTAAAAGTGCACACGGGACACTGTGCATGTACCTCTCAAAGTGTATGGTTGTGAATGAGCTCTCACCCCCTCGGTGTGTGATACACTTGGATGTACTTGTGTATTCCCTGCTGCAGCGATGAGGAGAGAGATCTGAACGGAGCTGCAGGCGTCAGATATGGAGAGGAAGTGACGGATCAGACTGACTTGTGTGCTGTGACTCACAGGTGAGTGGACAGTCTGACCCGTCTGCCCGTCTACACCTGTTAAGGTGATCCAGGTGCCAAAAGCAAACTCTGGCTGATAGAGCGCTGCTACTGAGAGCTTTATTATCAGCATCGTCCTGTTGATTCACTGTCGGTGTGTGTCTGTGTGTGTCTGTGTGTGTCGGTGTGTGTCTGTGTGTGTCTGTTCACTGCAGCACAGCTGCAGTCAGAACTCTGTCAGTTCAGAGCAGCAATCAGCTTTTTCCCTTTTCATTTTTTAGTGTGTTTGTTTATCTGTTAAGCAAAGGAAATATATTTACATGTTTATTATAATATGTGTGAAGCTTCTAATAAGCATATATATCTCACTGCTGTCAGGACAAAACCTCATATCTCCAAAAAGGTAACGTCACAGGAGAAGGAAAAAAACCTACTTTACTTTTAATGGAAGTCAATGGAACCAGACGTCTTTCCAAATAATTGTTGATCATTTCTTTCGTGAAAGGCTACAGGTATTTTCAAATGATGTCACATGTACACTGTAGTGTACCCGTGAGTGCCCCACTGACAGCTTGGTAAGTTTTTTTCTGAGAGTGTACTGTCACTGTCCAAAGATCAACAGCATCCACCGAAAGGGTAAGTTTACAGGAGAAGGCAAAACGCTCCTTAATTTCAGTGGAAATTAATGCTAAATGATTTTATTCCAAGCAATTTTAGAGCATTTCTGTTGGTCCATTCATCCGATGTGAAGGGCAGTTTATTTAAAGTTTGATTTTAATTGTTTTCAGTGCTGATATGCATTTTACTGACATTGTATATCTCGTCCCTGCGACCCAGAAGGAGAAGCGGCTTAGAAGATGTGTGTGTGTGTGTGTGTGTGTGTGTGTGTGTGTGTGTGTGTGTGTGTGTCTCATGTGTTGTGTGTAAAGTTTTACTGTCAGTACAGATATTTTTCTTCCATTGGTTGGTTATTTGGTGTTTTTTATTCTTAGAATGACATTTTTAAGTGCTTTGTTTTCGCAGTTCTACACACTCAGAAATGTCCATGTAATCTAGTCTAGCAATAAAAAACAAGTTTCTTTTTAAAGGGGAGCCGCTTCTGCTACATTTGCAAAATATGCAATCCAGTAAGAATGCGCGCTCCCGCGGCTCCAGTAGCGATTCAAATGGGAATGCGCGCTCCCGCGGCTCCAGAACTGATCCAAAAAGGTCTGCGCGCGTACACGCGGCTCCAGAACTGATCCAATAAAAATGCGCGTTCACGCGGCTCCAGTACTGATCCAAAGAGGAATGCGCGTTCACGCGACTGCAGAACTTATCTAAATAGGAATGCGCGCTCCAGCGCCGAGTCCAGTGGGTATGCGCGCTCCCGCTCGTGCCTCTTTCCCTCCCCCGAGAAGAGGGCAGGCCTGAGAGTGTAAAGCCCCGCACAAACTCCTCCAAACCACCCCCCCCATTCACCGCGAGAGCGAGACAGCTCCGCACGCGCAGATCTCTTTGTAACACACGGCGGCGCGTGTGCGAACGGCTTCTCGCGGCTCTCGTTCGCGTCTGGAGAGGAAACTTTGGGAAACAGACGAGAAGTGAAACTTTTCGGACCTGCTCAGAAGCCTTCCATCAGACTCTGACCCACCCGCCCTCCCCGCCAGCCCACCCCCTCACAACCCTCTCCGCGCGCTGCCTGCGCTTAAATCAGGATAAAAGACTCACGGCGTGTCGTTCCCACCTGTTGCGTTCTGCTGGGAGCACTTCGGAGAAAGTTGTGGAACTCAGGAGGGAACAGCAGCGCAGTGATCAGCTAAAGATCAGCTGAGGATCAGCCGGCTTTGTTCTCTGCGCGGCGAGAGGAGCGCGCGCTCTCAGCACAGAGAACCAGAACCAGCTCCAGAAACAGAAGACAGGATTTTGTTTGATCTGAAGTGGAATTTGACACTTTTTTCCCCTCCTCACGAGACGCTCCAACTCGCGTGCAGCTGGCCGAGAGCGGAGAAGTGCCTCGCGGAACATCTCGAAGAGCAGCTCGAGCTCCAGCTCCGGGACAAAGTTTTGGGAAGTTTGGACGGAACAGCAACGAACAAGTAAGACGAGCTGCGGCAGCTCGCGCTGACTTCACTCTCTCATTTCTGCACTTCCAAAGCTCTGAACACTTTCAGAAAGTTTGCTGGGCGTAGTTTATGCTCTGTGCTCGAGGTTCTTCCAAAGGTTCTGCACTTGAACACGTAGTCCTGGTTCAGGTTCTCCAGATCACACCAGCTGTGCTTCGTGTGGTGACTCTGCTGTGTTTCTCCGGCTGGAGTCAGAGGTTTGCTGTGTGGAGGGAGCTCAGGGCAGATAGTCAGAGTTAATGCAGGTAGTAGCTGAACTACAGTGAGCGGCTGCTCTTCGTAGAGCACCAAGGCCAAGTGTGGACAGAGTTTAGGACAAATGCTGCTCCTTTTAGAGGGTCAGATGGGCTTCACCTGAAAAGCCTCCAGCTCATAATGACCTGTCAATGATATTATTAAATAATCGAGTCTCATTTCTGGTGTAAATAAATGAATAGTGTGGCTGTTTGGCTGCAGATTTGAGGCAGTTCTGAATGTTCCCCATTCACACTTCAGTCTATTGGTGGTTGACTATGGCTCTATCTGCTCCGGTCATTAAGACGCTTCTGATTCCCTTAAGTTGGTCAGATTGATTCTGTCTTGGTGAGATTCAGGGAAAAGTTTGGATTGTTTAAAGTGCATCACGCTCATTTTTTTGCCGTAAATCTGTCCTGCTCGGCGGTCAGGCTGCGAGGAACTGGACGAAGTCCCTGAAAGTTTGTCTTTTTCTCTTTTTCTTTCTTTTTTTGTTTTTGCTTGGGTTTCACCACCACAATATTTAAATGTGCAGTTCCTGCATTATTTATTATGTTGAAGATTATATCTATTAGATTTGTGTAATTTATTTATCAGGCAAAAATCACTTGGTGTGAACTGGTAGGTGAGTTTGTTGGTCTGTAAGGCCTGTACGACTCTACACTCTCCAAAAAAAGGTACTAAACAGCCCCTGGAGTGGCACCGCTCACATCGCTGGGATGGTATTCCCAAGGGGATGTTCAGTACCTATAGTTAGGAAACATAACTGTGCTATGTTCTACTGTAATTCTGTATTTTAAGGGGCATTAACACCTTGTACACTGTTAGAAATGAAGGTTCTGTGCAGGTACTTTTCTCCTTCATCAAGGTATAAAGAATATTAATGTTCCCTCAAAGGTACTGCAGTGGTTTTAAGGTCTGATTGTGAACCTTAAATCAGTTTTTCCAGGTGAAAAGTTCATATCTGTACCTTTTCGTAACTGAATGATTTAAAACAAAACAGTAGAATAAAAGCCTGGTGTGTGGAGCCAGTACAGCTTAATATTAACTTAGTTTACAACTTAATGTACTTTCGGTGGATTATGGTACAGTTATGTTCCCTGACTAAAGGTACTGAGATAGACCACCCCAGTGACAGTTTAGTATCTTTATTATAAAGATTAATTGAGATTATGAAAATATGTGTACCTCTTCTACGTCCACCGAAAAACGTATTTAAGGTACACGGTTGGACCTTCACTGTACCTTTAAGAACATATTTACACTTTGATGAAAACAAATGTATCTTTTTTTGAGAGTATATGTTGCTTTTAATCCATGGCAGATGTGGTGAGCTGTCTCAGGTGTTCTGTACTTCTGCAGATGTGCAGTCAGAATTACTTGCTTGTGTTGAGTGTCTGAGCTCTGACAGCAGAGCTGGATAATATATCGTTTGCTAATCATTCCGCTCTCAGAAAAAAGGGACTAAACTGTGAGGGACCCTCAAGGGTACATCGCAGTACCTAGTCGGGGAACATAACTGAACCATAATCCACTGAAATGATATTTTCTAAGCTTTACTGCCTCCAGGCTTTTATTCTACTGTTCTGTTTTAAATCATTCGGGTATGAAAAGACACAAATACGAACTTTTCACCTGGAAAAACTGATTTAAGGTTCACAATCAGACCTTAAAACCACTGCTGGACCTTTGAGGCAACGTTTACATTGTTTGTACCTTGATGAATGAAAAATGTTCCTGCACAGAACCTTTAATTCTGACAGTGTACTATGATATTGGCCTTTGTGATAAGACATCATTTTTACTGGACCAATCACAGTTCCAGATGGGTTTCTTGCAAGCCTGTCCTTAATCATGTCACTTTATTAATTCACCAGTGCACTTTTAATGTACACCAAGTACATCCAAGTACTGTCTAGCAATACCAATATGCTCTCTATATCGTACAGCAGTAGCTGGCAGTCTTCATTCCAGGAGATATGCTGCCAATTCGTGTCTGCAGGGTGTAATGTAGAAGTGTGTGAGCGCATTGTTAGACCCCATCCACACACACACACACACACACACACACACACACATACACACACACACTGTCTTGAGGCCCCTCAGCCACTGCCTCTCTTAAGACTCCTTATAAAAAGCATACACAAGGTTAAGAGGGGCGGTGACAGTGTTAGGAACAGAGTTATGAAGGAATCCTGACCTTCAATTTGCTGGTTTTAGAGATCCGGTATTTCATTCACTCGTCTAACCTCCACCACCCCTACCACCCCCCCACTCTGCAGAGTGGCTCATCCTGACCTTTAGGTCCACTTCCCATTCCTGACTGACAGCTGACAGCCTCCACCTTGTGTCCGTCTGGAGATTTGACTTTTCCTGCTTGTCTGATTGAGTTGTAGGCTGAAGCCCAGCACCGACCACCTCAGTGGACAGTCATGTGTCAGTGTATTAGAGCAGAAGTTATGTCATATCATTAGAAGTACAGATATGGAAAATGCTGTTAGGTTAAGTGTTAGTTAACAATAAAATTGTGTTCTCTGTTCTCCAGTTCTCTACTGAGAACATGCACATTACAATCACTGCTTGCCTGCTAAATTTGACATATTAGGGGGAAAAAAACATAAAACATAAAGTGTGTCCTCAGCAAAATTTATGGCTTATTTAATATTTTATGTTTTTAATTTTTTGCCATTAAACTAAGCAAATAAATAGAAATTGTGCACAAAAAAAATGCAAAAAGTCAGTATTTAAGTGTGTTCCCTGCAGAGGATGCGTTAACTTTTTTTTGCTTATTTCCACAGTCAACAAAAACTAATTTAAACTTTCATTTAAACTTTAAAACGTCAGAATGAAGAAGATCTTGAAGTAGTTGAGGATGTGAAGTGACAGTCAGGTTTAATTGCCAAGGTTCACTTGCAGCACCTGCTCACAGTTCAGACATGAAGACAGAAAACTAATACACTAATACATGATCAGTGTATTGTGGCCATTGAGTGATTTCCAGTGATGAACTAGAAGCAACTCAGATTCAAATGTTCATGTAAATAAAATGCCTTTCAACACTGCACTCTTAAAACTCTACTGCACACATTATGAGAAGTTTTTTTTAAATCTTAAATTCACTTTTCTTGCATAAAGTGGACCTGATTATTAAATTCAATAACCTTTATTAAATAATAATGTGTGCAGCAGTCCTTTCTGTGTATGTTGCCTTGAGGCAACATTGTGCATCAAGGGGAAGAGATGATATGGAGCTGTGTTCTCTGAAGTTGTGAGACCTCTGGCTTGTGACTGGCTAAGTCCATTCCACTGTCACACAGCGTTGCTTCTAGGCAACAAACATATTTCTGCAAATTATCATAACAATAACAAATGATACTGAATGTTAAAAAAGAGGTTTAAAAGTGTCCACTAAGAGAGAGTCTGACCAAGTACATGCTTTTTATTGACTTACTCAACCTCTGCCCTTTATTGTTAACCCTGTCATTGTCGTTAAACATGTATAAACTTATTGTAAAGTGAGGAAAGGGGGTTTGTTGCCCTGAGGCAACATTGTGCAATTGAAGGTTAAAAATAAAGGGTTCTTTGCACAGCACCGCAGAAGAACCACTTTTGGTTCCCTAAAGAAAACCTTTTGATGGCTCGTTCTTTGAAGAACCATTTTTACAAATGAAATGTAAGAGTGGAGAATCTTGTGGAAGTTTAAAGAACCTCCTTTTAATGTTAATATTCTTGGAGAAGAACCTTAACATGACATGAAAGTTCTTTTCACTTACAGAGCTCCTTTTCTAATATTGTTGTTTACAGAATAAAAAGTGATCCTTCTATGGTATCATGCAAAGTTTGTGGCACCTTCTTATTAAAAGTGTATTATTATCAAATGTAAGTAAACTGAAAGACAAAATTGTCTTAATATTTTAAAATATTTTACTGAATCAAGTCAATACATCACTTTTTTCAGGGCACAGTACTGTGCAAAAGTCAGAAGCCACCCTTCATTAATCCGATTTCCTGTCAAAACAACCATTAAGTAAAAGCAATGAATTTTTCTTTATGTATTTTAGAAGAGATTAGATATAAGACAATTAACTTGCAAAAGGAAGGACAAAGACAAAGCATATAAGTGAAAAAGAAAAGTTCTCAAAACAGGGATTAAAACGCTTAAAGGCTGTAGAGAAAATGAGACTCTTAACAACCACCTATAAGACCTGGTCAACACCCAAACTGTCCCCATCAAATAAGCAGCACTTAAATTCATCTCTGAGAGAGGAGAAAATCAAGCTGCTCCAGATCTGAAAACATCCACAGGTGTTTCTGTCCATCCTTCCACTGTGAGAAGACGACTCAGTGCTGTGGGTCTGAAAGGATGTGTAGCTGTTCAAGAAGAACCTCACTGAGAAAAGGAGACGGACACATCAGACAAAGAAGCTGAACAATGGACTGACCACCCCAGAGTCCAGACCTCAACACCACTGAATGTGTTTGGATTAGATGGATCGTGAGATGCAGAAAATGCTACCAACTTCTGAAAATGAGTCTCCTGAAAAGAATGGAAGACCTGATAGACCAACAAAGAGTGGACACACCACATACTGAAAAAATGATATATTTACTTGTTGAAGCTTCTAGGTTATTTTCTGTGTAATATATCTTTATATGAATGCATAAGGAATGGAAGAAATGAGGGGTAGTCCCACAGCACCGCAATCCCAAGTGACTGAGTGTGCGCCTGTATTTCTGTGAAGTCTGGAATGTGACTGCTCGATTAAGACGTTGATTAATTTAATTAAATGTTGGAGTTCTGAAGAGGAATGAGGAGTTGTGGTCATTGGCTGTGCTCTGGGCAACCTCTCAACAGCTGATTCAGACAGATAAAACCGTCAACAGCACACCTGCACAAGCCAACCTGCCCCCCCACCCCCCACCCCACACACACACACACACACACACACACACACACACACGCACACACACACACACGCGCCACCACAACACATGGCAACACAAAATCAGGCTCTTATTCTTCACTTCAAAATGCAGTCAAAACTCATTAGATACCCCCCCAGTCATTTCTAGGTTATAAATGATGATTTTGTGCATATTCACCTTCTTGCTATTTCCATTAATGCTTTGGGTTTAAACAAATCAGAAACATATAAGATCTAAATACTTAATTGTTTTTTAAGTTGCTTTTTCATGAGGATTTTGAAGCCACCTGCATCACAGCCTGCTTTAAAGTGTGTACTGAAGGTCTAATGATTGCTGTCATTGACATCACATTGCGCTCCCTCTGTGGAGCCGTGTCCTAAACCTAAGCCTGATCAGCACTAAGCAGGCGTTCTGTGAAAGCTCCACAATGCACCATGCCAGAGCTTGCTGTCTGTTCAGAGACTGGGGGTCCTCTTTAAAGTGCTAATCACAGCCCCCTTTCACAGATAGAAGCAGCAGGGACCACACAGCCACCGAGACATCAACAAACCCCTTCCATCCTTTTAATCATTTTGCCTGGCTTACGTGAATAGGCCCAGTTAGTACCTAATCCATGGCTCAATCCCATTTCTCAGTTTTACCCCTACACATTGTTTTTGAGTGTCACCTTGTCCCTTAGAACTGAGTTACAAGATATAGTAGGTGAAATCTTCCCTATGAAATGGGACCCTCAAATAAAGAAGAGCATTACTTCATTAACAGGCTACTAGTAGGCGACCCTGCCCATCTGCAGTGACAGCAGAGGAGGGTAAAGTTCAGCTCCTCACTGCTGAGCTTTGGTTACATTTAGGGTTCATATGATTTCAAAGAGGGGGGATAATACAATCATTTATTATCACCCACCCCTAATTCTTCGGTGATATAACGCTGAGGTCAGATATTCGCCAGCTTCAAATTTTCCCATTCCACCTTAAATGGAGCAGCAGCAACATTCAGGCGTCAGAACTGCTGGACTGTTTAAGGTGGAACGGGGAATTTAGCTGCTAGCTACCAAGACATCAGCAAACTAGTAGCAATTTTTTATGCTTCTTATGAAAAAAAGGACCATAATACAATGAAATGACATTAAACTAAAATAATACAGTGGTTATCATAATTTTAACAGAGAAAATTCTCACATCTCTGGGTTTCTTTGGTTGCTTGCGCAGCCATCCTGCCAGCTTTTCTATTTTTCTAGTGATACTCTGTTTGGACTGCGCCTCTGAAAAACCTCAGTTTGGAGGGCCATGTAGCCCAAACACTTCGCCCTACCCCTCCATCTCAACAAAAACCAGGACACCCTACCCTTAGGTGTGAGCGCACAAAAACAGAGGGGTAGGGCAAAGTGGTAGGGGTGAGAGGTGAAATGGGATTGGGCCCATGTCTCATGTCCGATTTGCACCATAGAGAATAAGGGTGGAAAACTGTTATCATAAGACCTTATGGCACAATGCACACCATGGATGTCATCAGTACTTCTAGGATACTTAATAACTGCTTATAACATTAAAAGACAAATGCAGACCAGTTATAGAGAACCTATAAACATCAGCAGCAACCGTCATACAATAAATGTGTAGTAATGTCTTATTATCAAGTCATTGTGCTTTTATCATTAGAATAGATTGATTGTAAACCCTCTTAAAGTACTTATTTTTTTAATTCATTATTGTAATTAATGCTAGATCATTATGTCTGTTTGAACAATGTAAAATAATTTTAATGAAAGTAACCTTATAATAACATGTAATACTATGGTAATTACTGTTGTAAGTTTTTACAGTGTTTTTCAATGCAGGATAATGCAAAGCAAAGTGACTCAGGTAGTAAATTCAAGCCTTAAAACCATCAGTTTAACAATTATGTTCATAGCAAGCAACATAAAATACCAATCCAGAATGGGAAACTGATATGAATATGTATGATACAATGCTTACCCATGAGCAGTGTGCATCAGATAATGCTGTAAAATCTGATCTGCTTTGTGTTTGCATGAAGTGTCTCACATGCGCAGTACAAATTGGGCAGGTAAAGCAGATGGAGTGATAGGCCTTTACAGAGATGGGCCTTATAGAGTTCTTGTAGTGATGGACAGAAATCCATGCAGTGTGTCAGAGTTCTGCTGACAAGCCCTGTTATCTCAGCACTGACAGACAGAGAGAGCACAGCCTGAGGCCTCTGTTAAAAACTCCAGGGTTAGAGGTCACAACCGAGTGTGAGAGACTGTGAATTAGCCCTGTGACTGCAGGTGATGTGTAACCACTGTGGATTTAATCAGGCCTAAAATATTGTTCCAAAACCAAATATATTCAGAGAATGTTCTGTTTGTGTCTATTCTGGCTGGACTGCACAAAGTTTTGAATTTAAAACTAGTTTCTGCAGTCGGTTCAGACAGAATTTTATTGGTCTGCAGTCGGGCTCAGACAGAATTTCTTTAGGCTGCAGTCAGTTCACACAGAATTCTGTCCGGATCAGACTACAGCCAGTTCAGAATAAATTCAGACTACAATCAGGTTCGGACAGAATTCTGGCAGAGTACAAGAAGTTCAGACAGAATTTCATGTACAGACAGAAAATCACATACAGTCATTTTGTCATGTACAGTCATTCGGGTAGAATTTTATCATGTACAGTTGGATTGAGGCAGAATTTGGTCATGTACATTCAAATTCAGGCAGAATTTTGATAAGTACATTCATAATCAGGTAGAATTTTGTCATGTACATTCGGATTCAGGCAGAATTTTGTCTAGTACAATCAAATTCAGGCAGTATTTTGATATGTACATTCATAATCAGGTAGAATTTTGTCATGTACAGTCGGAATTAGGCAGAATTTTGTCATGTACAGTCAGATTCGGGCAGAGTTTTGTCAGGCCACACTTGGATTCAGGTATAATTTTATCATATACAGATGGATTCAGGCAGAATTTTGTTATGTACAGTCGGATTCAGGCAGAGTTTTGTCATGTACAGTCAGGTTCAGGTACAGTTTGGTTCAGACACAATTTTGTCGGGCTACAGTCAGGTTCATATAGAGTTTTGTTGGGCTTCCTCCAGGTTCCAACAATCCTCTTTATGAAGTTGACTATAGCCCAAAAAAATTCTGTCCAAAATATACAACCTCCATCACATACATCTCTCCGTTCTTAATGGTAGTGCAGTTTTCAATCCTCATCAATCCTAATAGTGATGCAGCTTTTAAACTGTACCGTCTCCATTGTTTTTTATCCATTTCACATGATTTCCAGACAAACATTCTTTTGGCTGCACTAAACTGTTCTCTCCTGAACTGATTTGGCCTTGAGGGCCTCAGTGCCCGTGTCAAAAGAGACTCCCATCTTGTCAGATTAGAAATTGTTTAGGTAGTAAAAATATGAAGAATAAATATGATAAACGCAAACCAAATTCTGTTAAAGGAACCTGAATCAGAAATGTGAACTCATCCTGGGCCCAACACATATTCAAAAGTAATGTCCGACCCCGGTTGACCCTAACATGAATAGTCATATTGAGTTTGGACAAATACTTTGTCTGTGGGTACGGAGAACTCCGCAAAACTCTTTGTAATCGTTCGAGTGGATTAGCAGGCACTATGTTATATACACAGAAACATTTGTTCCATATGCTCTTCAGTCAGCAGTTCCTCAGTCAAATGTCAGAGATGGTGAAAATAAGGATCAAACAAACGCCTAATCTATGGCCCCTCAGCTGTATTTAGCAGCCAAGAGGCCGTGACTGTATTTAATTGTCTCAGTGATGGCTTTAGCACACGGATGAGTAATGGTCAGTTGAACAGCATATGTTCAGTAGTTGGAGAATTCTCAGGTCTGTGGTATGTTAGTGTTTAGCATTGCTGAGGCATGCCCTGTTTCTGTCCTCTTAAAGAATACAGCCTTTTCACACGTCCCTGTGAGTGAAAACCAGAGAGCCGAGAGCCGAGAGCCGGCACTTCTGACTCTACAATTACCTTAATAACCGCCATTTACACAGGGAGCTGCTGCATGTCAGGGGTACACACACACACACACACACACACACATGCAGACACACACACACACCTTCTCTGTAGCTTTGAATTTTGTTATTTTTATCATTAATTTTATTATCACTAACATTTCTAAATTAAACAAGGAATTCATTTAGGTTTGGGCAATATGATGATATATGTTGTTGTTATAAATATCAGTCTACTCAGGCTTTAGCAGAGCTCAGTAACACAGGTTAATAACTGATCATCACATTGATTTATCAGTCTACTCAGGCTTTAGCAGAGCTCAGTAACGCTGAGATTAATAACTGATCACATTGATTTATCAGTCTACTCAGGCTTTAGCAGAGCTCAGTAACGCTGAGATTAATAACTGATCACATTGATTTATCAGTCTACTCAGGCTTTAGCAGAGCTCAGTAACACTGAGATTAATAACTGATCACCACATTGATTTATCAGTCTACTCAGGCTTTAGCAGAGCTCAGTAACACTGAGATTAATAACTGATCACTACATTGATTTATCAGTCTACTCAGGCTTTAGCAGAGCTCAGTAACACTGAGATTAATAACTGATCACATTGATTTATCAGTCTACTCAGGCTTTAGCAGAGCTCAGTAACACTGAGATTAATAACTGATCACATTGATTTATCAGTCTACTCAGGCTTTAGCAGAGCTCAGTAACACTGAGATTAATAACCGATCACATTGATTTATCAGTCTACTCAGGCTTTAGCAGAGCTCAGTAACACTGAGATTAATAACCGATCACATTGATTTATCAGTCTACTCAGACTTTAGCAGAGCTCAGTAACACAGATTAATAACTGATCACATTGATTTATCAGTCTACTCAGGCTTTAGCAGAGCTCAGTAACACTGAGATTAATAACTGATCATCACATTGATTTATCAGTCTACTCAGGCTTTAGCAGAGCTCAGTAACACTGAGATTAATAACTGATCATCACATTGATTTATCAGTCTACTCAGGCTTTAGCAGAGCTCAGTAACACTGAGATTAATAACTGATCACATTGATTTATCAGTCTACTCAGGCTTTAGCAGAGCTCAGTAACACTGAGATTAATAACTGATCACCACATTGATTTATCAGTCTACTCAGGCTTTAGCAGAGCTCAGTAACACTGAGATTAATAACTGATCATCACATTGATTTATCAGTCTACTCAGGCTTTAGCAGAGCTCAGTAACACTGAGATTAATAACTGATCACCACATTGATTTATCAGTCTACTCAGGCTTTAGCAGAGCTCAGTAACACTGAGATTAATAACTGATCACATTGATTTATCAGTCTACTCAGGCTTTAGCAGAGCTCAGTAACACTGAGTTTAATAACTGATCACCACATTGATTTATCAGTCTACTCAGGCTTTAGCAGAGCTCAGTAACACTGAGATTAATAACTGATCACATTGATTTATCAGTCTACTCAGGCTTTAGCAGAGCTCAGTAACACTGAGATTAATAACTGATCACCACATTGATTTATCAGTCTACTCAGGCTTTAGCAGAGCTCAGTAACACTGAGATTAATAACTGATCACATTGATTTATCAGTCTACTCAGGCTTTAGCAGAGCTCAGTAACGCTGAGATTAATAACTGATCACATTGATTTATCAGTCTACTCAGGCTTTAGCAGAGCTCAGTAACACTGAGATTAATAACTGATCACCACATTGATTTATCAGTCTACTCAGGCTTTAGCAGAGCTCAGTAACACTGAGATTAATAACTGATCATCACATTGATTTATCAGTCTACTCAGGCTTTAGCAGAGCTCAGTAACACTGAGATTAATAACCGATCACATTGATTTATCAGTCTACTCAGGCTTTAGCAGAGCTCAGTAACACTGAGATTAATAACCGATCACATTGATTTATCAGTCTACTCAGGCTTTAGCAGAGCTCAGTAACACTGAGATTAATAACCGATCACATTGATTTATCAGTCTACTCAGGCTTTAGCAGAGCTCAGTAACGCTGAGATTAATAACTGATCACATTGATTTATCAGTCTACTCAGGCTTTAGCAGAGCTCAGTAACACTGAGATTAATAACTGATCACATTGATTTATCAGTCTACTCAGGCTTTAGCAGAGCTCAGTAACACTGAGATTAATAACTGATCACATTGATTTATCAGTCTACTCAGGCTTTAGCAGAGCTCAGTAACACTGAGATTAATAACTGATCACATTGATTTATCAGTCTACTCAGGCTTTAGCAGAGCTCAGTAACACTGAGATTAATAACTGATCACCACATTGATTTATCAGTCTACTCAGGCTTTAGCAGAGCTCAGTAATGCTGAGATTAATTTATCAGAGGTATCAATTAATGTATTAATTTAATTAATACTGATGTTTATTTTCTGTATTCTGAATACATATTCCCAATACCCTGCTTGTAATTCAACATAATATAGGGAGACTGAACAAGAAGTACAGGCCTACTCACATTTCTACTCACAAATGTGACTTTGTCTCCTGTCATCTGCAGCTTTCTCCTCTCTTAAACTAGCCGTGTTACATGTTACACATGTTTTGGTTTAGAATATTAGGTTCAGTATGAGTTTTTCTGTTTGTTTCCTGCTGTAAAATTACAGGGTGTAAATGTTGTGCTGTGTATCCATTTGTAACATTTTACATATAACAACAATATAATCATAATATAGCATAATATTTCTTGTTTGTGTTTAGCAGTATATTTCTGCTCTGCTGCCACTTGTAAGTTACAAATATGGCCATTATGTGGGTATATTTTATAAACAAACATGATATTATGTGTATAAATAATATCATATTCATACATACATAAAATATTCATTTATTAATGGAACCCGACTTTTTTCCCCAAGTAATTTTGGGTCATTTCAGTTGGTCCATATATGTAGCCCTGGAGGAAAAGTTGGCATCTACTGAGTTCCATATGTTGTCTGGTATATCCACTTGGACAATCACACATACGTTCTCTCATCTGTAGCGCATTGTCTGTATTCTATGGCTTCAGCCCAGTATAAACACAGCTGTAAATGACTGTTCTGGCCAGCTGTTAAAGTGAATGCATGTGTTTGCTCCCTTGCTCCTGCATTAATCTGTTAAGCAGCGCTTGTAAAAGTGTGAAAATTGTGCTCCATTGAAGAAGTTTTATGCCTAAGAATTTGCCTCGTTGTTTTTGCTGCAGGCTTTTTCAAGCCTCCTTAGCTAAATGGACGGGTTTGTGGAGACTGTGCCAGGTGTGATATTTGTATGCCTTTGCAGGGAAGCCTAATAACAGAATTTCCTTCCTGCACTGTTAGATAGTGATCAGGTAATGTTGAGTGACTTGATATTGTGTCTAAATTAAAGCCAGGGCAGGGCAGCAGGCTAGCTTTGAAACCTGATGTGGCTTTTGTGTGTAGACTGAGACGGTAGTAGAGCAGAACTTGCTTCTACTGTTTCTCGACATTTATTCATGTAAGTCGCTGATGGAGGACCGATACGCTGCAAAGGCTGACAGCCATCAGACTGGACCTGCATGTTAGTCAGCAGCATGCTTTATTTTGATAGAACCGTTCATTAGCCAAGTATGTTCTCACATATGGCGAGTACAAAAAAACGGAAAACAGTACAAGCTGATGTATAACGGAATGCCTGTAAATAAATAAATAAAATATATTGGAATATATCCGCCGTATAAAGGTGTGCAGTACTGTCAGGTTCAGATGGAATAGACAGCTGATAGCTTAAATTGCAACTGAATAAGATGTCGTACATACAGTCCTATGCAAAAGCTTGAACACCCCCAGCCCATTAACATGTTTTGTTGCTTTTCTGGATAAAAATTAGGTTGCATGCTCTACAGCCCATGTGTCAAACACAAGGCCGCAGGCTAGATTATGCCCACGACACAATCCTATCCAGCCCACATAGGTATTTTAATTTTCTAATAGTATTACCCCAACAGCCGTCTATACGACAGTGGTTACACCTCAATTCTACACAATTCTGCACCAGTTATATCACTAAAATGAATTTCAGCTGCAGATCAATCAATATAAACCCTAAACATCACCTCAGCAGCTCGGAAACTGAGCCCAAGTATTAATGAACGTGCAGTAAAGAAAGGATGCCGGGGGTCTAGTTCAAGGTTTACTATAAGTGCCTGTATTTTAGAGCTGAGGTTTTTTTTGCGTTTTATGAATAAACACTGGCCAGTTTGTGTTATAGAACATTAATTAAAATGATATGAGATTTTTTAACATGGCCCCTTTAGTGGTTGAGTTTGACACGCCTTCTTTACAGAGAACACATTTATTTTTTCTGCAAAAGTTATAAAGTTTTCAATGTATTTGTTGAGGATAACGTATTAGGAAAAATAATATAAAACATAAAATATTAAATGTGCCATAAATGCATAAAATATTGTCTGCGAAAGTTATTTTCAAAACATGTAATTTGGCCAGGGGCACACAAGTGTTTTGCCTATGACTGCCTATGACTATCACTGAGCTTCGTGCTGTACAACGCTGTGCAAACCTCACCATCATGAACTGACTGATGATGCTGCTGCTGCATAAACTCAAACTATCTAATGCTCCGCCTTTTATACTAATGCTGTTTGCTATCTGGTGTGGACCAGAGGAGGATGGGTTCCCCTTCTGACCCTTGGTTCCTCTCAACTGTTCTTTCTCTTAGGGAGTTTTTCCTTGCCACTGTCGTCACTGGCGACGCTCATGGGGGCTTGAACCTGGATTTTCTGTAAAGCTGCTTTGTGACTACACAGTTATAAAAAGCACTATATAAATAAACTTTGACTTGACTTGAATAGTACCCCATAGCTTACACTCAAACAAAGTGTTGGATTTACTTAGAAGTGTTATGTCATTTAATTCCACACAACTGAGTTGACTGAGCAATATGTACTGAATGAATTCAAGTAAAACACACTAAAGCGATCTGAGAAAATTTAAATGAACTGGACTGATTAGTTTTAAGTGTTACCTAAATTGAAATGTTAGATTTATTTAAAAACGCTGTCTCGGCTGGATTCACACTGCTGTGTTAAGTAGCTGTTTAGATGCTTGGTTGAGTAATAAGTTACTAATTAAAGTAGAATAAAGTGAATAGGTTTTAGATCTATTATTACTATCAGGCTACTGAGCTGCAGTAGAGTTGTGCTCTGCAGCACGTTACATGGCAACTTGCACTTGCAGCCAACAACAACATGGTTAGGCAATAAAAGGTGGAGTATAAGAGAAGTGTACTCATAATGGAAGGTGCGCCAATGCGAAAGACCACAGGTAGAGGGGGAGTAAAACAAGTACAACAATATGCAAATAGATGATGCCAGGGGCCAATGGGAAATGCTATGTTTTACTCAAAAGAATGCACTGACCAAACAAACACTAAGGAAGTAAATCTGACCGCTCACTGAATTTCATTGAAAGATGAACATCTGACTCAGTGTCACTGCCTTACAAGCAGGTAAGTACTTTAAATATAATTCAATTCTCACTTTGTTAACACATTTGTTAAAATCATTATTTTTGAAATTCATCAGTATTAAGGGACACAGAAGGGGAACTCCACCAGTTTTTCAAAATATCTGCATTATACAGTCATTAAACATTCAGAGCAGTTTGATGTGAAATGCTGGTCTAGAGAAACTTAACAAGTCAGAATCGTTCACAGGGGAGGTGATAAGAACCAGACGTCTGAGGAGTATAATGAATCTAATAGCTCCCTTACAGCAACTTATTATATAGAATAGTTACGAATGCGCTGCCTGATGTCCGATACAATGTTTTACGATAGTTTTGTGATGATGTTTTGGCCTAAAATGTCTTGTTAATCCATTTATTATAATTGATTTCTGGTGGAGGGGTATGTGCAGGTAAAATAGTCCCTAATTTTTTCACTATTTCTTCAGATTTTTCACTATTTTACCACCAACATTTCATAGAAAAATGCACAAGGCAGGTGCAGGTTCGCTGGTGGTTTTGGATCATCAGTAAAATGGCTATATACTCCAACCAGCCACTTATTAGGTACACCTCAGTGTATCTACACTCACTGTCCATTTTATCAGCTCCACTTAACATTTAGGAGCACTTTGTAGTCCTACAATTACAGACTGTAGTCCATCTGTTTCTCTGCATACTTTTTAGCCCCCTTTCATCCTGTTCTTCAGTGGACAGGACCCCCACAGGACAGGTATTATTAAAACAATTACATGGAATGGACATATATGTGCTGCCTGATGCCTACAACATTGTTTACAACGAGCTTTAAGCCTAAAATACACTTTTTAAAATCCATTCTTGGCAGAGACGTACATGCAGGTCATTATAAGGCAAACAAAGCATTTTGGATTCACCACTATTTTATCATTATCAATATTACATGTAAAAGTATCACTAAAACACTAGTAGGTTCACTGGGGGTTTTGGGTAGTAAATAAAATGTCTGTATTTGTGTTGTACATATCATGACCTCTGGTTCCTATCACCACCACTATAAAGAAATCTGAGTTGGTTTTTCTAAATCATTTCACATCAAACCACTCTGAATGACTTTATTTTACATCTTAACAATGGAATTTCCGGTAAAACTTTAGATGCTTTGTAGATACTTCATTTACTTTCAAGTTACATTCAAACAAATATCTACTAATCTGACTTTAAGTCTAAACCTGCTCTAATCCTGACCCTAACCTTAACCTCAACCCAAAACCTAGACCCAACCCTCACCCTGGTCCAAATCCTAAGCCTAAACCCACCACTATTTAGAATCAACTGAGTTTCAACAGACGGTTTGTTAACAATTTTTAGATAATTTATGGGGGTCTACAGTAGACTATTCAAATAAAGTGCAAATTCCCTTCTAAGACAAATCAATCTAAGGGGGACCATCCAAATAAACCAAACATATTTTACATTTACATATACTGTATATAATATAATACAATATAATATAATTAAGTATAATCCTGTCAATCTTTTTCAGTATCTGTTTAAGTACAGATGCACTTTCTTGTATATATTATTGCTCAACTTTTTCATACAGAAGACACTTAATGGTCACAAAATCTGCTTACTGTGTACACACCTTTCCACATCTGTGCAAACACTGTGATTTGCTATTGGTTTGCTTCACCCATCCACTCACAGCTCACTTTGCTCTGCAACTATTCATTATGTGTCTCTGCTTATAGCGCGATTACACTGGATGCCTTCGTAAGTCCCATTTACACATTCCAGCGTGTTCTTTTTAGACATTTGGCCCTGATCCATTTTTACCGAAGGAGTATTGCCAGCGCCAGCGCTGCATTTTGACAGCCGTGCGAGCTCAGAGCAGAGCACGGAGCTGCAGAGGGAAAGGGAGGGGGGTTAGGGGGGCAGATCCACTGCCCACATTTACACACATTGAGTGAGCAGGGGGGTTAGAGTGTGAGCTAAGGAGATTGAGAGGGCACTAACAGAGCGCCGGTAATAGACTGGTATAATAGCCAAGTAAATCCCTGTTGAGCCAACTCGCACACGCACACACATTCACCCCCTCTCGTTCTCGTCTCTTGCCCTCTCACAAACTCTTAACCACACTCACACATTTCTCACCCTGTTTTAGCCTCACACATACACACATCACATACGCAAACTACAAGCGACTGACCCCGCTGCCCCGGCCCTCACAGCTGCCTTAATTGGTGTCATTAAGAGCTCTGAAAGCAGAGAGATAATTGGGCTGGTCCACTTGAGCAAACAGGACTTCAATGGAGTCATTTAACAGCGTGATGTGGCGAGGGCCAGGGGAGTCCTGGGAAGCGAGCCGATGCAGGACAACCGGGGGGGTTCTCTCTTAAACTCGGCTTTTCAAACAGGTGCAGGGTGTTCCCCCTGTCGAGTGCAGTGACCCGATCTCTGTTGTGTTGCGCTTAGTCCTGTGGTTATTTATTTTGTGCTTCTAAACCTGACAATTCTGCAAACTTCATGATGCTACCAAGTTGTTGTTTTTGCGAGATGAAAGCTTTACTCCGCTCTTTCCTCAAACGACCAGCAAAAACATAGTACGTTTGCTTCGTTAGTTTTGTGGTGGAGCTACAAGGCTAATGTAGATATCAAGCAATGGAAGCTTAACCTAAATCATGCCTGTTCATCACACACTTGCGTCCAGTTGCGTCAGTGTTTTTTAAATAATCTGAAGTAGACATGCTTATGTGTCTAAATGTTACTTATTTAGATTTGTGTCAGAGATACAAGGATAATGTAGCTAAAAATGTAATGAAAGCGTATATATAATGCAGCAGCGATTGGCAAACTGCATGTCTAAATCATCACACACTTGCCTCCAACCACAAAAGATTGTAAGGATGCTCAAAAAGACTTGCTTATGTGCCCAAAAACTGTTTAGATTTGCACTAGAAATACGAGGCTAGTGTAGCTAAAGTATTTGAAATGTATATGTAATATGGGTCATTCTACAGAAATGTGCATTTTCTATTCATCCATAGGAGTCACTGGTGTTACTGGTTGTCACTGGTGTTACACATAAGAAAGGAAACACCAGGGACATTTTTAATGAAAAATGCATTTTAGAAAATGGCTGCTACAAAGCATCAAACGACATGTTGTCATGGAATATCCACTAAATATTTATGGATATAATATTTAAAATATTAATAAAATTATAATAAAATACTAATATTTATTTTATTTCAAAATAATAGATTTTTTTATCACGCAGTAACACCAGTGACTTGACTCCTGGGGACCACAGCTTTCGTTATATATTTAGTAATATTTATTTGGAATTTGTCGTCGTTATGTCATTTAAATCATATATTTCATAGTCATTTATAGATTATTGTAGTTAAAATTACAGCAAAACATGTTTTTGTTCCTCAAAATATGGCCTCAGCCTTTACACATGACTGTGAGGACGAGCGCTTCTGTGGTGCTTGGAATTCTTTATAATTGATTTATAAACCTTCTTCTTCTTCTTCTTCTTTCGGCTGCTCCCTTTAGGGGTTGCCACAGCGGATCATCTGCCTCCATCTTGCCCTATCCATTGCCTCCTCTACTTTTACACCAACCATCTCCATGTCCACCTTCACTACATCCATAAACCTTCTCTGAGGTCTACCTCTTCTCCTTCTACCCGGCAGCTCCATCTCCAACATTCTTTGCCCAATATATCCACTATTCCTCCTCAACACATGTCCAAACCATCTCAACCTGGCCTCTCTGGCTTTATCTCCAAACTGCTCCACCTTCACTGTCCCTCTGATCTGCTCATCTCTAATCTTGTCCATCCTTGTCACTCCCAACGAAAATCTCAGCATCTTCATCTCCGCCACTTCCAGCTCAGCCTCCTGTCTTTTAGACAGAGCCACAGTCTCCAAACCATCATCATAGCAGGATGCACTACTGTCTTGTAAACCTTCCCTTTCACTCTTGCTGCTATCCTTCTGTCACACATCAGCCCTGACACCCATCTCCACCCACTCCATCCTGCCTGCACCCTCTTCCTCACCTCTTTTCTACACTGTCCATTGCTCTGGATGGTTGACCCAAGATATTTGAAGTCATCCACCTTTATGACCTCTACTCCTTGCATCTTCACCTTTCCACCTGCCTCCCTCTCATTCACACACATGTATTCCATCTTGTCTCTACTGACCTTCATTCCTCTCCTCTCCAGTGCAAACCTCCACCTC